>NW_007578667.1:68165-72521 GCF_000690725.1 Stegastes partitus | reverse complement strand
CAGAAATTACGGTATTTAATTATTGATTATGATATAAGAGTGGTAATAGATAAATGTGCAGCTTTTGTTTTCAATTTCATAATAATCCCACTAATCCCACAGATTTATTCAGACTTTAATCTTTCACGTCCTACTCGGATACTTTCACTCATTGCGTGAACAAGTAATCAGATTACTAAACTTCTCCTGATTCTGGACGATAAATGTGCGACTTTTGCGTCCAAAATGATGCTTTTTGATGCAAACTCGTCGTGTGTCGAGTGTTTTTTCTTCTTCCTGCCGACTCTCATTATTCACAGAAACGAGTATTTACTGACAAACGGCAGCTTTCTTCATTTCGTTGCTTATTTTTGCTGTTTTTGTCGGACGTGTTCTATTCATAAATCTGTTCTGTTCTACACAAAGACTCCACTGTGTGTGTCTGAGTGTGTGTCAGTGTGTCATTTCTGCATCACACTTTCACCCACACACACACACACACAACACACACACACACACACACGTTGTGCACGTTGTGTGTCGGCTGAAGTCTCTTTAAACCCACTCAGGCCTTGATTTCTCCTCATTTCTTCAGTTTTTTTTTAACGTTTCACTTCCAGCTGCTGCTTTGTTCTGGTTCTGACTCACTTCCACTTGGTGAATGACTCGATGTGATCAAGAAGCCGGAGAATGTTTTCATCATTTACAGTAAAAATGAGGCCATTAGTCGTATTTACTGCAGTAAACACTGTTTTCTACACACGTCGGGTGTGTGTGCGTCTATATAGAGTTTTTAATTTTACAGATTTTCCCTGTTTTGGTCAATTAAACATAATATCTCATAAAATCACAAAAAGAAAAGTGTTAATTTGCACGTTAACGAAACAAACAAACAAACAAAAGCAGACCTAAACTGATAGTAATAGTAAATATGAATTCATTCTTTTTACAATTTAAAAAGAAAAAAAAACCGAAATTTTAGTCATAAACTATGGTTTAACTGAATTTAAATATTTTTTCAGATTTTTTTTTTCTATTTTTTATTTTTTTTCTTTCACAGGATTTTTATTTTTTTATTTTGAAACCCCGGCGCTCTAAAGTCTGTCTCTTAGTGTTTCGTAAAGCTTTGAAAAACCCTCTGATTGTTTTTCATCCAAAGCTCAGAGGACGGAGGGAGAAAGAGTTTTTGTTCAACAGTTCAACAAAACAACCTGAAGGATCCTCCAGACACTGACATGTTCCTCATTAACTCGTTAACTCGGAGCAGGAAACTAGAAATCAGAGTTTTGTCTCAGCAGCAGGAGAAAAAAAACAAACTTTGATCACAAGAAGCAGAAAGAACTTTTAGAGTGTTAACAATTTACAGCAGAACGTGAGTTTTTCTTTTTCTCATCATTCTGTTCATATTATTCAGTGTTTATTCTGTATTTATAAGATCATCTTTAGCTAAATGTGTTTTTTGTGTCGTTTGTGTTGTTTCTTCTTGTTTGTCGTTATGTGCCTTCTTTGTGTTGTTTTTGTCATATTTTTTGTCATTTTGTGCCGTTTTGCGTCTTTTCTTCTCATTTGTGTCGTTTTGTGTNTCGTTATGTGCCTTCTTTGTGTTGTTTTTGTCATATTTTTTGTCATTTTGTGCCGTTTTGCGTCTTTTCTTCTCATTTGTGTCGTTTTGTGTTGTTTTGTGCGTCATATTTCTTGTTTTGTGTCTCGCATTTGTCGCTTTGTGTCAATCTGTGTCTGGTTTGTGTCTTTTGGCGTCTAGTTTTTGTAGTTTTGGATCTTATTTGTGGTGTTTTGTGTCTCGTTTTGTCTCCATGTGTTGTTTTGTTTCTCATTTGTGTCGTTTTGTCTCATTTATGTCCTGTTTGTGTCATTATGTGTCGTTTTGTGCGTCATATTTCTTGTTTTGTGTCTCGTATTTGTCATTTTTCACCTTGTTTATATTGTTTTGTCACATCTGAGTCATTTTGTGTTGTTTTGTGAGTCATATTTGTGGGTAGTGTCTCATATGTGTCGTTTCAGGTGTCCTTTGAGTTGTTTTGTGTCTCGTATTTGTTGTTTGGTGCTTTGTTTATTAAGTTTTGTCACATTTGTGTCATTTTGTGTTGTTTTGTAACTCATATTTGTCATTCTCTGCCTCATTTGTGTCATTATGTTTTTTTTGTGTGTCATATTTGTTGTTCTGAGTCTCATTTGTGTTGTTTTGTGCCCGTGTTTTGACATTTTATGCCTTCTTTGTGTTGTTTTTGTCATATTTTTTGTCATTTTGTGCCGTTTTGCGTCTTTTCTTCTCATTTGTGTCGTTTTGTGTCCTGTTTGTGTCACTACGTGTTGTTTTGTGTTACATATTTCTTGTTTTGTGTCTCGTATTTGTCGTTTTGTGTCAATCTGTGTCTTGTTTGTGTCATTTGGTGTCTAGTTTTTCTAGTTTTGGATCTTATTTGTGGTGTTTTGTGTCTCGTTTTGTCTCCATTTGTTGTTTTGTTTCTCATTTGTGTCGTTTTGTCTCATTTTTGTCCTGTTTGTGTCATTATGTGTCGTTTTGTGCGTCATATTTCTTGTTTTGTGTCTCGTATTTGTCGTTTTGCACCTTGTTTATATTGTTTTGTCACATCTGAGTTGTTTTGTGTTGTTTTGTGCATCATATTTGTCATTTCGTCCTGTTGTGGTTGTTTTGTGTGTCGTCTTCTCTCATATTTGTCGTTTCATGTTTCCTTTGAGTACTTTTGTGTCCTGTTTGTGTCCTTTTAAGCCTCGTTTATGTGATTTTGTCATAATTGTGTGTCATATTTGTTGTTTTGTGTCAATCTATGTCTTGTTTGTGTCTTTGGTGTTTGTTTTTTGTCGTTTTGAGTCTCGTTTGTGTCGTTTTGTGTTGTGTTTTTTGTTTTTGTGTTGTTTTTTTGTGTCACTTGTGTCATTTTCTGTTGGTTTATACCTCATATTTGTCAGTCTGTGTCTTGTTTGTGCCATTATGTGTTGTTTTGTGTGTCGTCGTATTTCATATTTGTGGTTTCATGTTTCATTTGAGTTGTTTTGTGGCTCGTTTGGGTTTTTTTTTTTTACATCACATTTGTGTCATTTTCCNGGAACATTCTGACTGTAATGTTCTAAGGATGTTTTGGAAATGTTGTTCAAGGAACATGTCTCCAATAAAACATTCTCAAAATGTAACAAAGAAACAATGTTCTCAACATGTCAGAACGTTCCTGTAATGGCATATACTGAAGGTAGAACATTTTGCATTGTTGCAGAGGGAACACATTATAAAACGTTCTTCTATAAAACGTTCCCACAATATTCAATGATGACTAAGAAAGGACGTTCTCAAGATGTTATCAAGACCTCAGAGAGCAGAAAGTTCTCCTTGAGAAGTTCTTCGATGACAAAGAGAGAACCTTCTCAAACCAACGTTCAAAAAATGTTCTCCAGATGTTATCGAGGCCTCCGATGGTAGAATGTTTTTGTACAGACATTTTATAACGTTCCTGTAATGTGATAAATTAAAGGTGTAACATTTTGCTTTTTTGTTGAGGGAACACATGATATAACGGTCTTTATAAAACGTTCCTATACTGAGATATTGGGAACATTCTGGCTGTAACGATCTAAGGGTCTTTTGGAGATGTTTAAGGAACAGATTATAGCGCGTTCTCCGATAAAACATTCTCGCAATGTTACAACGAAAGGATGCTCTCAAAATGTTTTCCAGAGAGAACGTTTTAAAACGTTCCTCTAATGTGATCTACTGAAGGTAGAACATTTTACCTTTTTGCTGAGGCAACACATAATAGACGTTCTTCTATAAAACGTTCCCACAGTGTTTCATAATGACTACAAAAGGACGTTCTCAAAATGTTATCAAGACGTCAGATGACAGAAAGTTCTTTGTGAGACGTTGTTGGGGAAACAAATTACAGAACGTTCTTTGATAACAAAGGAAGAACCTTCTCAAACCAACATTCAAAAAATGTTCTCCAGATGTTATCGAGGCCTCCGATCATAGTATGTTTTTATACAGACATTTTGTAACGTTCCTATAATGTGATAAATTAAAGGTGTAACATTTTGCTTTTTTGTTGAGGGAACAGATGATAGAACGTTCTATATAAAATGTTCCTATGCTGAGATATTGGGAACATTCTGGCTGTAACGATCTAAGGGTGTTTTAGAGATGTTGTTTATAGAACATATTAGATCATGTTCTCCGATAAAACATTCTCACAATGTTACTAAGAAAGGATGCTCTCAAACTGTTTTCCAGATGACAGAACTTTTTTTGTGTTTGTTTTGTTTTTGCAGAACGTATTATAACATTCCTGGATTGTGATATACTAAAGGCAGAACATTTTACTATGTTACTGAGGGAACACATTA
>NW_007578667.1:60148-61206 GCF_000690725.1 Stegastes partitus | reverse complement strand
CAAATAATCGTCATACTGTTGGTTTCAAAGCGTCTGTTTTTACTTCTGTTGAGTCTTGATGAAACTCGACGTTCTACCTGCTTTATAGTATTTTAACGTTTTCTTTGCCAGTTTCTACAGTGAAACGTTTTTAAAGTTGAAGCTGTTCCTATGAACTGTGTTAATATCTGTTATTTCTGATCACATACAGAAGCTGAACGTGGAGCTGACAGAGAAGAAATCAGAGTCTTGACCTGCTCGGCGTGATTTGAATTCAGTCTAATGAGAAAGTTTGAGAGTCAAATGAGCTGCAGGTCGACTGAGGCAGAGTCGCGTTACCTCGTTATCCAGAGAGGATCGAAAGCCGTCGTCACCTCTGGACACATGTAAGTTCAGCCTTTAAGTGAACAGACTGTTGCTGGCAGAAGACGTAGCGTGTTGTGTGGCGTCGTCCTCCACATGAATATTTAACGTTCAGGAGGTGCAGGTGAGTTTATCAGCCACCTGATAGCAACTCAGCTTGTAACTTGATGATACTCAATAAAACCTGCGTCTGTTCTGCACTCCACCTGATAGCTGTTAGCCTGCTAACACCTTGACTGTACCTGATAGCTGTGGCGTGTTAGCATCTCGACTCTACCTACAAGGTGTGACGTTAGCATCTTGACTTTACCTGATAGCTGTAGCATGTTAGCATCTTGACTTTACCTGCTAGCTGTGACACGTTAGCATCTTGACTCTACCTGCTAGGTGTGGCATGTTAGCATCTTGAGGCTACTGGCTAGGTATTAGCATTTTAGCATCTTGACTCTACCTGCTAGGTGTGTCATGTTAGTAGCTCAACCTTACCTACAAGGTGTGACGCTCGCAACTTGACTTTACCTGATAGCTGTGGCATGTTAGCATCTTGAATCTACCTTCTGGCTGTGACATGTAAGCTCTTGACTCTACCTGCTAGGTATCAGCATGTTAGCATCTCGACTCTACCTGCTAGGTGTGTCATGGTAGTATTTCAACTCTACCTGCCAGGTATTAGCATATTAGCATTTTGACTCTTCCTGATAGCTGTTAGCATGCTA
>NW_007578667.1:58953-59995 GCF_000690725.1 Stegastes partitus | reverse complement strand
GTCTTGTTTGTATGTTTTGGTGTGTGTTCTGAGTCTCATTTGTGTTGTTTTGTGTCTCATATTTCTTTTTTGTGTGTCTTGTTTGTGTTGTCTGTGTCGTATTTGTAGTTTTTTCTTTCGTATTTGTCGTTTTGTGTCTTGTTTGTGTTGTTTTGTCACATTGCGACAGGCTTAACGAGTGTAACTGCTGTTTTAATTTTTTAACATAAATCCTGTTTCCAGGTAAAGGTCGAGACACAAACATGGGAGGTCAAGAGTGTGTATCTGTGTGTGTGTGTGTGTGTGTGTGTGTGTGTGTGTGTGTGTGTGTGTCGATTACAGGATCCTTCATCATCATCATCATCATCATCATCGTCAGCACGACTGCCACTCTGATTGGAGGACTCTTGAAACAGATTCTGATTGGCCGGTTTCACACAAGTGCACTTTTGTGAATCACTGCAGCGAAACCTGAACGAGTTGAACGACGTTTCTGACGTCAGACATTTAATCAGCTCAATGTTTCTGAAAAAGACGACAATCTGAAATAATCATCAACAGCAACGACGTTAAATGACAAGAGACGGGAACAAAACGACGATTAGGAGGCACAAAGTGACGACAAAGAGGTTTACAGCGACCACAAACAACAGCAAAACCACTACAAAGAGTCAAAAAGAGACGAGACAGAAAATAACAGACAAAAAAATGACCACACAGAGACAAAAATGACGTAAAACAACTACAAGGAGTCAAAAAGAAACTACAAAGAGATGCAAAATGTTAGCAAAGCGACACAAAATGACTTCAAAGACACAAAAGGACAAAAGGACAACATGACTCCAAAGAGGCAGAAAATGATGACAAAGAGACAAAATGACAACAAAAGGGGCAAAATGTCCATGAACACACGAATCGTAACTACAAAGAGACAAAAACAACTACAGAGACAAAATATGTCAACAAATAACCACAAAACAACCACAAAGAAACTGAGAATGACCTCAAAGAGACAAAAAATGACGACAAAGAGACAGAATGGATCCAAAGTGTCATAATCACT
>NW_007578667.1:56283-57494 GCF_000690725.1 Stegastes partitus | reverse complement strand
CCAAATACTACTTTCTGCCCAAGTGCTCATGGGTTTAAAGGTTACGTATAGTTTTAAACAGGGCCGGTCCTGACCAATGTGGTGCCCTAGGCAAGATTGTAGTTTGCGCCCCGAGCATCACAGTGAATTTCACTCATAATTTTCATACAGTAACACAAACTGTATGCATGTATTCAAGCTTTTATTTAAGTATAAACAACACACTAAATGAAACTGAAGAAACAAGTCTTTGCCACACTCCCTGGCTAACTGACGTGTATTCAGGTAAATATTTAACCACAAGCGCCGATGCAGGTCCTCTACCCTCGTCTTAGCTGCTAACGTTAGCAGCTAAGACGCTAACGTAGCGTCTATGCTGCTAAAGGTAGAGAAACTGCATCGGCGCTTGTTGACACATACTTGCCTGAATACATGTCAGTTAGCCTGGCAAGCTTGTGGCGCCCCCCGTGGATGTCGGCGCCCTTAGCATTTGCCTATACTGCCTAATGCTTAGGGCCGGCTCTGGTTTTAAAGGTTCATTCCACCTAAATCATACTTTCAAAGTCAAAAGTTTTAAAGGTTTAAATGTTTGCTCCATACAAAATACTACTTCCTGTCCAAGTACTTGTAGTTTTAAAGATTGATTCTCCCCAAATAGGACTTTCAAACACACATCATGGTTTTAAAGGTTTATTCTACCTAAAATAAAACTGTCTGTCCAGCTACTTACAGGTTCAAAAGCATATTTCACCCAAAACAGTACTTTTAATGTTCAAGGTTTATTCCACCCAAACAGTGCTTTCTAACGAACTAGTTACGGTTTTAAATGTTCGTTTCACCCAAAATACTACTTCCTGTCCAAATACTTAGAGATTTGAAGAGCACAAAAAGTACTTTCTGTCAAGGTGCCTTTACTTTTAAAGGTTTATTCCACCCAAAATACTGCCTTTAACTGGCAAATTGTGATTTTAAAGGTTTTTTCCACTGAACATACTACCTCATGTCCAACTACTTACAGTTTTAGGGGTGAATTCTACACAAAATACGACTTTCTGTCCAAGTACTTGTAGTTTTAAAGATTTATTTCATCCAAGCAGCATTTTCTAATTCACACATTATGGTTTTAAACGTAGGGCTCCAAGGTGGAGCGGTGGTTAGCACTGTTGCCTCGCAGCTAGAGGGTCGCCGGTTTGCGTCCCGGTGGGGGCACCTGGGGTCTTTCTGCGTGGAGT
>NW_007578667.1:28451-56233 GCF_000690725.1 Stegastes partitus | reverse complement strand
CCACCTAAAATACAGCTTTTTGTCCAAGTACGTATAGTTTTAAAGGTTTATTCCACCTAAATCGTACTTTCAAAGTCACACGTTATGGGTTTAAATGGTTGTTCCATGCAAAATACTACTTCCTGTCCAAGTACTTGTAGTTTTAAAGATTGATTCCCCCAAATAGGACTTTCTAACACACATTATGGTTTTAAAGATTTATTCCACTGAAATTAATACTGTCTGTCCAGCTACTTACAGGTTCAAAAGCATATTTCACCCAAAACAGTACTTTTAGTGTTAAAGGTTTATTCCACCCAAACAGTGCTTTCTAACGAACTAGTTACAGTTTTAAATGTTCGTTTCACCCAAAATACTACTTCCTGTCTAAATAATATAAATAAAATAGAGATTTGAAGATCACAAACAGTACTTTCTGTCAAAGTGCCTTTAGTTTTAAAGGTTTATTCCACCCAAAATACTGCCTTTAACTGGCAAATTGTGGTTTTAAAGGTTTTTTCCACTGAACATACTACCTCATGTCCAACTACTTACAGTTTTAGGGGTGAATTCTACACAAAATACAACTTTCTGTCCAAGTACTTGTAGTTTTACAGATCTATTTCATCCAAGTAGCATTTCTAATTAACACGTTATGGCTTTAAATGTTTGTTTGACCCAAAATACTCCAAGTACCAAGAGTCCAAGATTTTAAAGACATATATCACCCCAAATAATGCATTCTGTCCAGGTACCTGAGGTTTTTAAAGGATTATTCCACCCAAAACACTGCTTTTCAGGAACAAGTTTGGGTTTTAAATATTTGTTCCACCTAAATATTTCTGTCTAACTGACAAATTGTGGTTTGAAAGGTTCACTCTCCCTGAAACGCCACCTTCTGTCCACCTACTTACAGTTTTAAGGGTCTATTCTACACAAAATACTACTTTTAACGAATTTGTCATAATTTTAAAGGTTTAGTTCACTCAAACCTGCACATGGAGCTTTTGTTTGGCCAACCATGCCTGTAATCATCATCATCATCATCATCATCATCATCACTGTCTGTGTCCATGAGCAGCCTGTTCTGTGTGACTGGAACTTCCAGGAGAACCGGACATGTGAACATCTCTGCGTCCTTCACACAGTCTGCTTCGTCTTTGCCAAGTCGTGCGTCCTTGGAGCGGCCCCCCTGCCGGCAGCTTGATTTGTATTCCCATCATCCAGACAGACAGACGGACAGACGGAGCGTCACGAAACGCTCCTTCTGCCGCTCGGAGGAGGAGGAGGGACGGACTGGAGGAGAGAGAGATCCGGAGGGAGGAGCCAGGGCGTCAAGGTGAACCCAGCAGCCGCGTTTTTATCACCATCCGCGGCCAAAACACGACGCGCGGCTCCGGCAGGGAGGAGAGCGGAGAGAGACAGAGAGCGAGCCGGGGAGGAGGCGCCTTCACCCGGGGAGACGATCCGAGCAGAGCCGCTGTCAGAGCCGGAGCAGGAAAGTGCTTCATCTTTTGGATTTTTTTTATTTTTATTTTTTATTTTCTTGGATGGAGGGCGCAAAGTTAAATGGCACGCAGGGAGCCGAGTGCGTCATTTGGTGGGCAGAAGAATTAAAGGTGAGTTTGTCACCGATTCATCATCACCTGTGGACACTTATTGATCCTTATTGGTCCTCGGAGGTTGTTTTTTTAAAATTTTATTTGATTTTATTTTCCAACCACCTGCGCTCAGAGCCGCTGAACGCAGATGTGTCGCTGGTTGTGTTGCGGGTTTGTGTCGCTCGGCTGTTGGATGATCGTTGTGTTGCGTAACGTGGAGACAGATCCGCGGCTCTGGATGAGTTTGACGCTGAAACTCTTTATTCTGCGTCTGAAGCACTTTCTGGTGAATCCGCTTAAATTCTGCCGCAGAGACGAGAAGTGGCGCAAAATGAAAGGAAGTGAAGAAGTTCCGGGGATTCATTTATAAGTGCTCCATTATTCAGCTTTAGTTTGTGTTCTGGACAAATCCATGTGTACTGGACAGAAAGAAAGAAAGAAAGAAAGAAAAAGACAGAAAGGAAAAAATGTAATTTTTGGGGGAAAAAAATCTGTTTTGTTAAATTACAGCTATGAACAAGTAAAATCACAGAAAATAGTATTAATTTACTTTAACATCTATAAAATGTTCACATGTTGAATTCATTATTTTTCAGATACTTTCTGCTATTTGAAAGAAGAAAATACATATACTGAGTATAAAAATTGTAAGTCATGTTATTTCCACTGTTGACACAACTGTTTGTTAAATTACAGATGATTTTAAAATCAAGAAAAAAAGTAGTAATTTTCATGATAACCCAAAACTATAAACACTGAATTTTTTAAATCCATATTTATATGTTATAGTCATCATTTTACAGAAACTTGTTGTTATTTGAAAGAAAAAACACGTATATTGAAAAATTGGAAGTAATTTTAAGACCGTTATTGACAAAATGTTTTGTTTCGTTTAAATGCAGATAATATTAAAATCACAGAAAACACTCATAATTCTCCCTTTCTTTATGCTCCTTTCCATTATTATTTATTTATTTATTCTTATATCATTATTTTTGTTTGTTTTATTGTTGCCTGCTTTGTAAAGCGTCTGAGTGTCTTTAAAAAGCGCCATATAAGTATAATAATAACAGTAACAAAATAATAATTTCCATTGGTATTCATATGTATATGAATTATTAAAAGTTGTAATTTTAATTCAGTTAAGGTCAAAACTGTAAACAGTACTGACCACAAAATATAATTAAAAATAAATAAATAAATAAAAAATAATAATTGTTCTTTTAGAATGTGTGACTGTAAAATTAGAGTTTTCGGGTATTAAAATCAGTAAACAAAAAATATTTCACAGATATTTGCTGGTATTTTCACTGTTGTCGCAGTAAAAACAAACAAATAAATAATCAAAACATTAAACAATATCAACTTCAAACATCAGGGTTTTTATAAATAGTATTTCTTGCGTTTTTGATTATAAACTGTTGTTATCAATCAGCACCAGTGGAATGATTTTACAGGTTTTTGCTGTTATTAAAAGGAAGCCTATACATGATAAGTAGGGATAGCTTGTAGTAAAGACACTAACGCTGGACGGAGGTCATTAACCTCTTCAAAGGTCTTTGTCATGGTGCCAGTTGCTCGCTAAACCCCCATGATGCTCTCTGCTTGTGGTAGTCCAAGTGACTCCACCTGGTGGAAAAACCAGGTACTACAGCTGATCTACAGGACATTTTCTGTGGAGAACACAGGTTTATTTTTCATCTTTTGTAGCTTATTGAGCGTCAGTATGTACATCCCACCTTCTGACACGACATTTCCGACAGCGCAGAGCTAAACCAGGTTCACGAACACCAGCAGAACATGAAGGAACAGACAGTTTGTTCTATTTACTGCATTGCAGAGATGTTCAGTTTCCACACACTGGACAGGTTTTAATAACTTTAACAAAGTTGAAGCGTGTATTTCTTGGAAGATGCTCTCGGGCTGGGAGTCGATGTTGGCAGATACTAAATATTAGATGACTCAGATCGAATCAGGGCCAGAAACACTTGGTCCTGAGTTAACGTTTAGAGGATTCAAGCAGCCCTCATGGCTGAGATACTTCAGGGTCTTTTCAGTCGGTCTGGAACTTTTCTCACCAACAGAACACCATTCGAGAGCCACACCAGTGCTCGCAGTTCCTTCAACTGTCAGCTGCTCTCTGATTGGTTGCTCAGGATTTTCCAGCTCTGCATCAATGTTGTTTTGTTGGGAGCTTGTTGATATCGTTTACATTTCTTTACCTCATACGATTGGTCGGTTTAACGCCGTCCAGCTCGTCCATTCTTACCTCCGAGCCCTGACATCAGTGTTCGGTGCTGCAGGCGTCAGTTCGAGTGAATCCATCGAGTTTCAGGTTCAGACTGAAAAGACAGAACATCAGATTTTAAACCTAATATTCTTTATGATAAACTCACACCGACGTCAGATTGATTCATTTATGGAACCTTTATGGTTCTATTGATAACAATACTGAAGCATCTTAGATATTTTATCACACCAGTCGGTCCATTCTCCATCATTAATGGCACCGTGGGCTCTTCACTACTTCATAGTCTGGTGAAGTGTTTTTATCCCGAATATGTAAATTACTCAGAAAAGCCACCTGTAGGGTTTTAAGAGATAAAATAAGACTTCGTTAATCCTGAAGGAAATTCTTCTTCCAGACGTTGCTCAGAAATAAACAAATGATGTAAGAAAAGTAGGAAAGCAATAAGATAGAAGGATTCTATCTGGATTCAAATAAGTCACTGAGATAAGGCAGTAAAACGTGATGCTGGAACTCATATCACACATGATGATGAGAAATCAGATGTTGTACAAACTATTGAGCAGTATCGCAAATAATATAAATGTTATTGTTCAGATGTGTCCGATGAGCCCACATTTAAACTGGTTTGGTTAATTGGAAACGCCAAATATAACCTTTTAATCAACTAACAACTAATTAACTAACAGTCGTAATTTTAGCGTTTTTACATTTTGGCACAACAGCTGTTGTTTTAAATGTTGTGACTTGAAGTGGCAACGAACAGCTTCGTCGTTAAACTGTGAATCCAACGTTAGAATGGAAACGAGGTTTATCAGGAACTAATCAAAACTTTTGCTTGATGATGACAAATTAGGTTAAAATTTTTTTCCAATTTTAACAGTATCGAAGTGACGTTAGCAGTGGAGCTTTAGCGCCCCCCGCTGCTCACGTTTGGTTACTCCACCTGTCTGATGGCTTCACAGTTAAAGTCCTGCTCCGGCGCCGTCAAGTTAATACATCTCATAAATGGCCGACGGAGCTTTGACTCCAGTGTGTTTATGGACATTGTGGAAGCGGCTGATTTTCACGTCTAGTTTCTGTTACAGTCCCGTGGATCGATGATTTGTCACCATCCTCAGCTCCAAACCAAAAACGTCTCACACACGGACTCGTCATCCTCAGCTGAGGAAAATAAAAAAAAGAGCCAAGAATGTGAACGTGGCGAACGCTAACGCCGCCGAGCTTCGTCACGTTCGCTGACATTTCAGCTGAACAGCCTCTCAGTGTTCTGGTGTCAATTCTGACGTCCTGCCGACTCTCCCACTCGGTCACACTCAGCGTGGAGTCACACTCGTCTCCGGAGGGTCTTTCAGTTAACCCTCTGAACTCCAAGCAGCTTCTGGAGGTTTTTTTATTTTCTTTGCTCCTGTCACATTTTTTACTCACGTTTTCACTGCAGTATGAAGTCCTTCACCTCTATGGAAACACAACGACCAGGAACAGAAGGACTTCTGCGCTGGATGACGCAGCTAAAATGACAGAAATGATTTTAAAAAAAGAAATAAACCTTGAAAAATTCAACTTTTTTTCACTCTGTGCATCCACCCTGTGCCATGCTGAGTTTATCTTCCAACACCTTCCTCCTCTGGTCACTGTTTTTAAACCATGCTGCATTTATTTTGTTGCCCCAGTTTGTGTTCTTGTCGTCTCCTCTCTGCTCTGCCTGCAGTTCAACCTAAACACTCTGATTTCTGTTGTGCGACTGCTGGTCCACACATGGATCCTCAGTTGTTCTGAGCAGCGCAGAAGTTTTTGTTTTGCAGGATTTGTTTAGTGCAAAAAATATATAGATGTTGTTTTTTGGTGAATTTTCGGACGAGATAAAATATCACCATTTTAAGCTTTTTGATTAATTTTCCTGATCGAACTGCACAGCACACATGATGTGTTTAAGGTCCGTCAGAAAGTTATAAATCTGGTGATTTTTTCTGTTTTTACAGTTTCTGGTTTTGATAAATCTCGCAATTTTTTTGCCATTTAATGTTTTCCTTCAAAGGACTTGTCTTTTAAAAACCCGCTGGTGGGTTTGAGGGTTCAGAGGTTCAGTTCAAAATGTCAACAATCACCAATTTCAGTCCTTCAGAGGAGAAAATCTGCTAGTTTCCCCGTTTCTAATCGCAGTTACACGACAAAAAGACAACAGGAACTCACATGTTTTTGTCTGAATTCAAGTTAAGAGGAAATTCTTCTAAACTATTACAATTTTAGGCCTCGATTTGGTTCATTTTGCTCATCCAGCTGCACATGATGCGTTCAAGGTCCATGGGAAAGTTAAGAATCTGATGATAAATGGTGCAGTTTGGGTGTTTTTCTTGCCCTTTGCAGCGACTGGCGGTTTTAGACGAGGGTGAAGGAGAAGAATCCCAAAGGCCTCACCTTCCTCCAAACGTCCCTCGGCTGGCGTCCAACAGCCTCCATCCACGATCCGCCACCTGCTGGACGATGCAGGGTTCTGTTCAGCTTCAGCAGCATCAGACTTCATCAGAAACTTAAAAGGGACTTTTAAAAACAGAGCCACAAAGTGATGGACGGAGGACATTTTAGATGAGATAGAAAGTACAGAGACCAAACTACATCCATTAGAGGCAAGATTTTAACTACAAACTTTTACTTAATTTAATTTGAGAAACGTTTCTTGTGAGCTGAACTCCTTTTCATCCTCTATTTGCTGCATCAGACGTGTGAAAACCCTGTCGCGGCTACAGCTCGGCACACTTTCCTGCTCCTGGCACGTATTTATAGTTATTTGTACAGATTCTGCCTTCAAACACAAACCGCTGCCAATATCTGTTTACTAATTTCCACCAAAGCCATTTTATTTTAATTTCCAACCGAGGGACTTTTCAAAAACAAATCAAACGCGGCTCAGAGTGCTTTACAGGCGTCTGACAAAACACGGAATATTAAAAACTGATTTAGAGACGAACGCGAGCGAACGACGCTGAATGTCTGTCGGGTCGCTGAGAGAATAACAGAAACATCGAAGCTGAAAGAAGCCGTAAACATTAAACTGTGAAATATGACACTACGCTGGAAATAGTCCTCCAGACGCTGCAACAGCCATTAGAAAGCTGCAAAACTGTTATTACCACTGGAACAGAAGAGTTTGATGATTGATCAGAGGAAGAAGTTGGAGGTTTGAGGAGCAGCAGGTGGTTCGTGATTCAAACATTCTTCACCTTCGGTCTGGTCCATTGCAGCACATGATCACATGGGCGGAGGTCATGTGACTGGGGTCTCTGTGGGGGTTTTGAATCTAGTTTTGGTAGTTTTGCGTCTCTGTGGTGGTTTTGTGTCCCTTTGTGATGATTTTGCATCTCTTTGTGGTAGCTTACGAGCTCATTTTGTGTCTCTCTGTGAGTGTCTTTGTGCTGGTTGGATGTGGACTGGGGTCATGTGACTGCCGTGGCCAAACTATACATTTCAAATTGCGATTAACCCTTACGTATTGTTCATATTTTATGCCTCCACCTTATTCTTAATACTACGGTGTAGAATTCCTGTCAAGAATTCCCTCGTAGTAAGTGTAAACTACAGATTTGTTAAAATGTCTAAACAGCCATATGTCACAATGATAAAAGTCTAGAAAATATACACATAAAACATGGCCAGTACTCAGCCTCAAGACTCACCTAAAACCCACATTTTCCTTCATCTGACCCACGCTGGTGGATCTAAAATCCATCTCAATGGATAAATGGGCCAAATTTGACCCCAAACAGCCCACAGCACCTGAACTAAAGTATAAAATTTAAAAATAATTACATTTTTTTGTGTGTTTTGGGTCACTTTGGGGGAAAAAAAATCATCAAATTGCAACTGAAAAAAATGAAATTCAGGATTAAGTCAGAGTCTAAACAGTGGTGTGAGTGGATTTACGAATGAAAAGTGTTTTAAAAAAGAAAGAAAAGCAGTGTAGAAACAGTCACATTAAAAAAATAAAAATAAAAAAAGGAAACCAAAAGATTTAACAGATAAAATAAATTCTTGTCCAGACGGCTTTATTAAACCTACAGAGAAGTCGATTAAACCACTCTGTACGCTTAAAAATGGAACCAAATATCACTTAGTGTACTCAGATGTACATTTTTCCGTCAATAGCTAATACAAGCTCTGTACAGTTAGCAGTTATGTTCTTGTTAATAGAGTTTTCTTCAGGTACAAGTACACAGTATGTACTGCAGTAACAACTCACTGACATCAGCCCCTTTATCATAAGAACGCTGTTGTCTTAAGTTACAGTTAGCTTGATTTGTTAGCTCTGTCCAGAATCCATTAACCACCACAGTCATGGTCCCGTTGCTAGCTAAACTCCCACAATGCCCTGTGCTTGCCAACATGAAGTCTGAGTTGTGCCTCCTCTGGTCGCTATGGTATTAAACCGTAAGAGGCTCCACCTGGTGGAACAACCAGGTACTACAGCTGATCTATGACACACTGTCTGACACGGATGCTGTTTGTCTTCTGCCTTCTTGGTTTGATATGTTTTTAATCAGGTAACACAATTAATATTTTAACAATTAGTCATTACCTGACAAAGTGGAAGTGAGAAGAGAAACACAATATTTTTATCTGATAGTTGGAGGTGTTTTAGAACCGCTTCATGTCCAAAACTGTATATTCTAAACTCGTCTGAGTTCGTCAGTCCACCCAGTGTTTACTTCTTTGTACAGACAAATCAAATCTCTGCAATGATTTTATCAACTTGTCCTCACTAGGAATGCAAACTTTATACAGTTTTTGTCAGTGATAGTTGGCTAATCAATCACTAATCTGTTTATCATGAATATGAATTTTATACGTTGGACAGTTTACTATATTGATAAAAAAACATCCCAGTACCATTAAGAACTCTACTTTAATAAAGATATCCAAGTGAATTATTGCTTCCATTCGTGAGCCATTAACCATCACAGAAGTCTTTGTCATGGTGCCTGTTGCGAGCTAAACCCCCACAATGCTGTCTGCTTGTGATGATCCAAGTGACTCCACCTGGTGGAACAACCAGGTACTACAGCTGATCTACAACATGTTTTCTAACATGGATGTCCTTCATCTGCTGCCTTATCGATGGACATATTTTTAATTGGTGAATTTTTAGTGTTTTTGTGCCATATTTATGTGATTAACAGTTATTCATGAATAAGCTGAACGACGTGTACAAAGGGTTCTACATTGTTCATGTAACACAGATAATTGAGGTTAAAGCAGAAATTCAAATCTTCCCAGCCGTGGTTTCATTGCAGCTCCGTTATGCTCCTTATAAGCTCAGTGACCTTCAGAGTTACAGCAAGCAGGACAAACTCTGAGATCTTAAGATGTTTATGTGGCACCAGTGTGAGGGATTTCGCTCTGAGTGAAAAGCGACGACAGATTGGCTGCTGTTGGACCTGCAGAGGAAAACACTGACCCCTTGTGTGTTCAGCGTCCACCTGAAACTTCACCCTGTCGAAGGAAACTGCCACATTAATGAAAAGGGTTGCAAGAAAATGACTTTAATATATGTGTCTCAATGTGCCTTACGTAAGTGTGAGGTTTGCAGAACAACATGCATTAGAGATGGAAAACAGTTCAGTCACCGCTGACCTGCTTTCCTTTTTCTCAGCCTGTGAAGCGCTTTGAGTGGCTCCGGTTTGCTGTTAATGTCCGTAACAGCTCTAAAAGCACCAATTAGCTCGTATTATGTTAGTTATGTCACATCCGCCAACGCTTTTATATTTTGCCTTTTTCACATTTTCCCGCTGCCCCTCTGCTATTAGAGTTCAAATCCTCTCCATTTACGTCGGATGGAGCAGTCGTATTTCGGAGCTCAAACGAGAGCGATTAAAAAGGCAGAGACGGTATAAATAGTGTGACTGCGTGCTGTAGATGCAGCCGTGGGTGTGGAGGCCTGAGTGGACGTGGCTTCTCTTGGATGAGAGCGGCAGGAAGCGTGGGGAGTAAACAAAAGCTCTGTTCCACATCAGCGCTCGCAGATTGAAATATCAGCGGCCGTGCGACCTCACAACAGCCCTCCGCGGATGAATCACCTCGTGGAACAATTTTAAATTACAATAGACACAGGGGTGTGACTCCCAGAGGTGAGGTGGAAGATGGTAAGCATGACATGAACACTGTGGCTCCACTATAAAAGTGTCCTTTTCAAACTTGCTAAAATGCAGCTGAGGCCGAGCCAAAGTCCGGGTTTGGAAAGACTGCTCGTCCTCTGAAACGCTTGTTGATTGTTGTTCTTTATTTAGTTACTGTGATGATTTTCTTTCCGTCTAAGCCGTTGATCTTGGTGCTTTGGACACCACTGATCCGGTTTCCACAAAGTGTTTTAAAGCTTCACACCCTGCCTCCTTACAAATCTTTAGTCGCGTCAAGATCTGACACTGAGAAAGCAAAACAACCTGAGTTGGACAGAAACCACCTCAAAGAACGGCAAAAACAACCACAAAGAAATGCAAAACTACCGTAAAAAGATGCAAAATGAAATGCAAAATTAGATTCCACAAAAAAACATAAAACTGCCAAAAAGAGACGCACAACAACCTGAATTAGATGCAAAGTTGTCATCGACATAAAACTGCCAAAAACAGATATAAAACCCTCACAAAGGAACGTAAAACCACCAGAGACATGCAAAACTACCAACATTAGATTCAAAACCACCTCACAGAGACACAAAACCACTACAAAGACGTACAAAAGAACCACAGAGAGACAGAACACCACCACTAGGAAACACAAAACTATTAAGAGACAGTAAACTTCAACAAAGAACACAAAATCACCAAATCTAGATGTAAAAACACAAAAACGCCAAACCACCACAGCGACACAAAACGACCAACCAGAGATGAAAAACCACCACAGAAAAGCATAAACTAACCACAAAAAGAGGCAAAATTACCAAAACTACATTCAAAACCCCCACAAGGAGACACAAAACCATAAATCGACATAAAAAAAACCCAAAACAAACACCACAGATGCTTGTCTTAATGGTTGCCACAATGGAAACCGGAATGAAAAGTTGGCCTTCGTTGAGATGTGGAAGATGTGTCCTTTAGAAACATGAATCACTTTCAGACGGTACGTTTATACTGACAAACATTTTTGTTATTCATCCATTAGTTGTTTGCTCTGTAAATTGTCAGAAAAGCCCACAATGACAAAATGTCTTGTTTTGTCCACAATCCAAAAACATTCAGAGGAAGAAAGAAACCAGAAAGTATTTGGTATAAACTCTTCAGAGTCAGATCTGACCAGATGGAGTTCTGCGGTCTAATTAAAGTCTGTCTGTTTGGGGTCTTCGACACGAAGCCCTGCAAGATCTTCTGTCCTCCAACAGTGAGATTTGAGAGAACAAAGTGTCCAGAAGAACGTCTGCATCGAAATTCAATGCTGAGCAAATTTACAAACTAAACCAGCCACTTTCAGCGTGTGGCGGTTCAGTGAACACTCATTTCTTGAGTTTGTTTTCTGCTGTTTGGAAACCAATCAATACTCCCTTAATACTTTGTGGAAAAACACACTTGTGGTTATTTCTGCTGCGGTAGAAGTTGGATATTTGGTCATGGGGAGGATCTACCCTACAGTGGCCTGTTTAAGCATCGATGTTGGGTTCATTTTGCAGACCCAGCGGATGCTGCTTCATTTAAATCTAAGTAATCATTGGTTTCCTTACTATGGACTGAACACAGAAGGAGGAGGTCGGGGTGGATGGATGGGTCAACAGACGCACCAGGTTGTTGTTCAGACGTCTCAGGGCCACAGATTGTCGTACGAGACTTATATAATGATGCATCCTCCGTATAGCTGTCCTACCAGGCTGTAAACATGTTTATTTCTACTGTTAAGTTAGACATTTTATCATCGGGGTCGATGGGGAATAACTGACTCTTTTCCAATAGCTGTGAGGTTTCGTTCCTGTAGAGGGTCCACAGAAGGTGGAGGGTTAGATTGTATTTATGATCAAGACTGATATTGTGAATCAGTAAAAGTGGAAGGTGTGCATCTTTTTAAAATGACTCCCATAGTTGTCTGTAGTTGTAGAAATCATGACTTGTGTCATCCTGTTGGAGTTTGGTTTTTACTGTAGAAGGACCATAGAAGGAGGAGGTCGGGGTGGGTTGATGGGTCAACAGACACTGAACCAGACTGTTTTTGTGACCGTATGTAAAAATCGATTAACCCTTAGTGATACCACCTATCACCTAGACATCTCAGGGCCACAGATTGTCCTACTAGAGTTATTTAAAAACACACCCTCCTCATAGCTGTCCTACCAGCTGTAAACGTGTATTTCTACTGTTAAGTTTGACATCTTAGCATCGGGGTCTATGGGGAATAACTGAGTTTTTTCCAATAGAAGGAGGTTTTGTTCCTGTAGAGGGTCCACAGAAGGCAGAGACTGGGGTGGATGGATGGGTCAACACATGATGGACTATTTTCACTGAAGTCGGCCGATTTTACATCTAAACCGAACCATATCATATCAGAAAGAGATAAATCCTGCTTAAAGGGACATCACATGATACAACTTTTGCACTTGATGGCTTTGACGAATTACACGTTTTTACTGAATTTTGAGCAAATGTTTCCTGAAACCTACAACCCACAACAGTAGAGTGTCAGGGAGAAGGACTAGCTGAAGTATTTGATTCATTTAAACAAAGTAAGTCATCATATGTCCTGTTTTCTGTCTTTTCCCCAGTAACTCTGCTTCTCTCACCACATCACCACTGTGAATATTTTCTCTGCGAGCTGCTCTGTGGAGTGTGAAACCGATACTCGGCCCCCCGAGGTCGCCGTCATAATCCTGCCCGAACAGCTGAGATTTAAAACCACGCTGTTTTCACTGCTCTGTGCTCGCACTGTGTCCAAAATGTTGTCTGAATTTGTCCTGACGACGGTCTCGCCTCCTCCTTTGTAGGGCAGCGTGAGGCCGAGGAGTCCCGCCGGGATCTGAGGGGGAGGAATTCGGCGTCCCGGCGGCGTGGACGGACCCCCGACTCGGATCCTGAAGGGACCAGCTGTCGGGCTTCACGTGGACCAACACATCACCTCTGCGGGCTTTTTTGGCGCTTCTGATTGGATGTCACCTCAGTTCATCCGTCAGAAACGAGGGGGAAGTTTTCAGAAAGCTGCGGAGGAGGGCGGATTGCTGAAAGGAGTCCAGAGGAGACTTTTGGAGAATTTAAATGGATGTTTGCTGCGGTTGAGACATCGAGGAAGAGTTCATCTGTAGTCCTGTGGAATAAGAGTGTGGGATTCACACACATTTCCATCTAAATGAGGCGCAGCCTGCAGAGGAGGAACCTTCTGAAACATCTGGACGGATATAAAACACCATTCAGGGACTGATTTTTCATTTAGGTTGAAATATTCGATTCTTATTCAGACTCTTTTGCTGAATTTGCTGCCTTGGCACGCCAACTCTGCCGTTTCCAGACACATAATTTGTCTTACACTGTCATTAATTTACCCCATTATTAATTAGAAACGCATGTGATTGTAGGTTTTATTGAAGATGCTGCTTCTTAATGACTTCCAGCCTTCCTACCCCAAGACTGTAACTGCCTCCTGCTGAACATTCAGACATGCTGTGCTCTGGAACCGCCACGGCCTCGACCGGATCTCTGAAGCTGCCATTTTTAACTCGGTCTTGACGCCAGAAGCAATTTTAATGTCTGCTTAGATTTGAAAGAGCTGCCATCTTGGAACAAAACCTTCCATCAGCACAGTAATTATTTTTCAGATTTTTGTCAGTATTCAAGCTAACTGGCGCCGTATTTAACCACCAAATGTGCCACCGTTTGTGAGTCCTCCTTCGGTCCCGCCCCTCCGAGCTCCTCTCTTCCGGCCCCGTCACCGCCATGGTGATGTCGCAGGGCACCTACACCTTCCTGGCCTGTTTCGCCGGCTTCTGGTTGGTCTGGGCGCTCATCGTCATGCTCTGCTGTTTCTGCAGCTTCCTGCAGCGTCGGCTGAAGCGCCGCCGCGAGGAGAGGCTCAGGGAGCAGTGTCTGCGGACCGTGGAGATGGAGCCGCTCAGCTGTCACGGCGCCGGATATCCACCGCCGCCGCCGCCACCACCGCCGCCTCCACAACTGCCCAGAGAGCCGCCTCAGTTCTGCCCCCCGCAGGCACTTTCACCGCCGCCGCTTCCTCTGCAGGTTCCTCATCCGATGCCACAGGCGACCTGGGTCAGCATGCCAGGTAATGTGGACTCTGCTGGGCTTAGTTCCCTCTGAGCTTAGTCCTGACTTAATGTTTGGGTGTTTATGTCACACTGAGAGTCATTTTGGTCAAACTTCTAGGATTTTTTGGCAGATTTGGGGAGATTTTCGACCATTTTGAGTCATTTTGGACAGATTTAGAGTTATTTAGGATGAATGTTGATTCATTTTGTTCATATCTAGAGTCATGGACTCTTATTTTGGAGAATTTTAGTCATTTTTGACCATTTTTGAGTCATTATGGTGAAAATTTGGTAATTTAAGACAAATGTTAGGCTGTCGTAGTCATTTTAGACAAATCTTTAGGAAATTTGGACAAATTTTGGACAATTTTCAAGTCGTTTAGGACAAACGTTGAGTTGTTTTAGTTGAATTCTGAGTTATTTTGGACAATTCCTTCAGAGTTTAGTCCTGATTTAGTGTTTGGGAGTTTATTTCATACTCAAGTTTTGACTCATTTTGGTCAAACTTTTAAGAATTCTTGGCAGATTTTGGATAATTTTGAACAATTTTGAGTCATTTGGACAGACTTGGAGTTATTTAGAACAGATGTTGATTCATTTTGTTCAGATTTAGAGACATGGGCACTTATTCTGGAGAAATTTTGTCATTTTTGAGTCGTTATGGTCAAATCTGAGTAATTTAAGACAAATGTTAAGTCATTGTGGTCAAATTTTGAGTCATGTTGGACAAACCTTATGTAGTATTGTTCAGTTCTTAAGTCATTTTGGACAAATGTTGAGTCGTTTTGAGAGAATTTTAAGCAATTTTTGTCAAATTTTGAGTCGTTTTGGACAAATTGTTCGTAAGTTTCTGCAGTTTTTGACAAAAAATTGAGGCATTTTAGCGTTTAAAATGATACCGGACAATTTTAAAGAACTCCACGACTTCGTTTAAGGAATACGATGAGTCATTTTGGACACCTTTCAAGTAATTTAGGACAAATGTTGAGCTGTTTTAGGAGGATTTTCAGTCATTTTGAACAACTTTTGAATTATTTAAGACGAATGTTGGTTCGTTTTTAAAATATCTAGAGTCACAGATACTTATTTTAGAGAACTTTAATCATTTTTTAATCATTTTTGAGTCATTGTGGTTAAAGTTGAGTCATTTTGGACAAACCTTTCGGAATATTGGACAAATTTTGGATCATTTTGGACAATTTTCACGTCATTTAAGAAGAATTCTGAGTTGTTTTGGTAGAATTTAGTCATTTTTTGTCAAACTGGGAGTCATTTTGTTCATATTTAGAGTCATGGACAAAACTTTGAGTAATTTTTGACATTTGTTTTGATCATTATCGACAAATCATTAGTAACTTTAATCATAATTTTAGTTGTTTTGGACAAACCAAAAGTAATTTTCTTCCATTTTTAAAGACAAATGAGCCACTTTGGACCATGTTGGAGTCATTTTGGTCAAACCTGTAAATGAGGTGAACTAGTCCAGAACCAGAACCACCAGCTGCCTCTGACTGCACACGTTGGGCTCCAGCAGCGCTTTGAACTGTTGAAACACAGCGGAGAGGATTTAAATCCACAGTCGGATCATTCGCTGCTGCATCCATCAGTCTCGACAACGAACGGCAGGTTTCCTCGGCGGCACAACGTTGCTCACGTCTCTGCTTCTGCCGACCAACACGAACCCGTTCGCTTGTCGTTCCATTCGGTCGTTGTGCGAGCAGTTCACGGAGGCCGAGGACGATTATATCACCACATCTTTTCTGTTTTTTAAGCTCTTTGCCTTCCTGGATTCCACCTCCCCGCCAGGCGTCATGGTGACAGCTATGTAGGCGAAGAAACGGCCGAAAAAGAGTCAGAACCAAGAGCAGAAACCAGTCGGTTCCACATGTGGACGCGGTGAAGCAATGCGACAGGATTTAACCCTCTGAACCACGTTTTCACTCACTGTGGGTTCATTTTTCACAGCGATAGAAAGTCCTGCACCTCAGTGGAAACAGAACAACCGTGATTAGAAGCAGAGAGACTCAGAAATGACATCCTAAAGAAAAAAAGACCCAACCTATTATAACGACACGACCGACTATAAGAGCCACAAACTGTAACTTCCTGACGGTCATTAAACTAATCGTCTGTGACCTGCTGTTCCATCAGAACAAAAAAAAGAACAAAGAACAAGCCGAGAACTGATATTTAAACAAAGTACCATTTATGTTGTTTTAATTCATAAGAAATAGATTCTAAACCACTGACTCAGCTCTGTCAAAAATTCTGTTTTTAAAAACAAAAATCAAAGAAATATATACATACATATATATATATATATAAGCTAGGTTTGAGTCATTGTTGATGCATTTTGAGTCATTCAGGACTAGTAATAATCCTTTTGGACACATTTTAGTTCATTTTGGACGAGTTTTAAGGGGCTGGGTTTAGTCATTTTTAAACCAATTTTAAACCATTTTGATTTATTGTGGGTAATGTTGGACATGTTTGAGTTAGTCTTCATACATTTTGAGTTATTTGGGACTGGTAAGAATTATTTTGTACAAATTTAGGAACATTTTTGAGTCATTTTGGACAAATTTCATTTTGATCTAGTTTTAGTTTTCAAATTTCGAGTCATTTTTGACAAGTTTGAGTCAGTTTGATCAATTGTGATTGATTTAGGACATGTTTTGAGTATTTTAGGCTAAGTTTGAGTCCTTGTTGATGCAGTTTTGAGTCATTCTGGCCAAATTTCAAGTCTTTTTTTTTTCCAAATTTGGAGTCATTTTTGAAAAGTTTAAGTCATTTTGATTAAGGGTGAGTATTTTAGGACACGTTTTGAGTATTTTAGGCTAGGTTTGAGTCCTTGTTGATGCATTTTGAGTCATTCAGGACAAATAATAATCCTTTTGAACACATTTTAGGTCATTTTGGATGAGTTTTAAGCCATTTTGGGTCAATTTTAGTCATTTTTGGACCAGTTTTGACTAATTTTGTACAAGTTCTATAAAATAAATAGTCAAAAACACTCCTGTTATCCAAGCTGTTTCCTGCTGAATTATAACCATTTCTGAGTTCTCTCTCCTTCTTCGTGGTTGTTCAGTTTCCACTGAGGTGAAGGACTTTATGTTGCAGTAAAAAATGAGCCACAGTGAGTTAAAACAATGTGACAGGAGCAAAAAAACAAAAACAAAACAGAAGCTGCTTAGAAGGTTCAGTTCTTCTACCCATGAATCGAGCCTTAACTTTCTGGAGAGATTCTGTATTTGGTGGAGAGAAAACGTGGAAACTGACCGTGTCGTGATTTGACTTTGTACCATCAGTGTTTCCTTCAGAAGCATCTTTTCACCGTCATTCAACCGAAAAGGATGATTTTGATGATTCAGAAGCTTTAAATGCTCCCAAAAATGATACATGAAGGTTTTACTGTCAGATAAAACTCTGCATTGCCGGCGCTCGCCTTCTTTTTTTTTTTTTTTTCCAGCCTAAACCTTCAGTCCGACACTTTCTATGGAAATTCATTCATGAGTTTTGGGCAGATTCTGCTTCATCCTCCCGGCAGACGTAAACACACCTTTCAGGTATTCAGGCTGCAGCTCACAAAGCCAGAAACGCACTTTCACAAAGCGTCTGAAGTGTAAAGATGCTGGAAATGGAGGGAGGAAGTGCAAATGCAGCAGCGGCGGCAGCATAATGAGGAAGCAGTTTTTATACAGCAGGAGACGCTCCGGCTGGTTGCATTTAACCAGTTTGTTTAAAGCGTAGATTTGTTTGTTTGCTGGATCAGGTGAGATTTTGCAGATATTTGTGTTGAGTCCGAATGTTCAGAGAAAGAACGAACAAGTGCAGCCAGAGGAGCAGAGCAATGAAGGAAAAGGGGATTGGTGCGGAGAAAAAGAGCATCAGCTGCTGTCAGCGATGGTTAATGAGCAGCGACAGACGAAACAAAAGCTCGCTGGAGTCTCGGTCACGAAGCAGACTGATGGAGAGCTCCAGTTTCCAGGGGAGGCAGCTGCCGGCCGGCTGAGCTGGACGGATCCGAGCCAGGAGCTGCTCAGAGCCGCAGGCTTCATTAACAAGTGCACATTTGCAGAATTATTGCTTTTAATGAGCGGAGAAAAAAGAGAAGAAGAAAAAACACCAGTAAAGACCAGACAGAGGAGAGAGGGTGGAAAAACGCAGCAGCTACAGATGTTCTCATGAAGAGATGGAGACAAAACAAGAACTGAAGTCAAAGATTTACCTGTAAAGTAATAGAATAGAAAGAACAGGCAGCTCAGATCCAGACCTCTAGTCTCAGTAAAAAGATGGAAAAAACTTTTTTTTAAAAGTACCAAACAGTAACAGGACATTTACTGGATTTTAATGCTGACGATTGTAAAAAACAAACAAAAAAACAAACAACAACAAAAAGAAACAAAAAAACAGGAAATATTCTCTTATTTAAACGTGTATCTATAGTGAAAAAACAAGACTTTTTAAAGTTAAATTATTAGTGTACAGTTGTAAAAGAAAACGTGACATTTTCCTGTTATTTCATCATAAATCTATAACTAAAAAAAATAGATGCTTGCTGGTGTTTAATGGTTTATGAAAGGCGAAAAGTGGAACTCTTTGTTATTTAATGATTTATCTACAGTATTAAAACTACAAATGTTTAATAAATCATAAAACAACAGATCATTTGTCAGAAAAAAAAAGGAAATTTAATTTTAATCAATTTTAATGACCAGTGTTTCTACAGTAACAGGACATTTCCTGTATCGTGATGCTAAATCTGTTGTGGAAAAAAATAATTTAAAAGGTGAAAGAGATTTTTAAAGATAAATAATAATTTGCCAGCACATAAAGAAACATGTAATTTTCCTGGTATTTAATAATACATTATAATAAAAAATGATAATTGTAGTATTTATTAGTTTGTAGTTTGTAGTATTTATTTATTTATTATTATTATTTAATAGTATTTATTGGTGTATTTATAGTGATTTTTTTTTTCTAAATTATACATCTACAATGTAAAAATAGAAAATGTCAAATAAATATATATGTACGGCATAAAAACTGCAAATGTTAAATAAATCCATGAAACTACAGACAAAGTGCAGCCGGCTCATTATCCACATTTTGTCCTGTAAAACACGTCATTAAAAACCTGTTAATTAACAGTGTTTCCACAGGAAAAACCGGGACATTTATATAGTAAAACAAAAAAAATTAAAATAATAATAATAATATAAAATATAGATATATATTTTCTTATGGTGTACTTGTGTTTTTTAAAAACACGATTAAATAAAAGAGTCGTGTCCCAATCTTGACAAAAACAAATGTTCCTGTAAAATGTACAATTAGCTTTAATTAAGCTAATTTCCTGATTGAACAACGTGTCACAGATGAGATGTTCAGGGAACGTCTGAAAGCTAAAAATCCAGTAAATTTTTCTGTTTTTACATTTTCTACCTTTAATAAATGGTGTAATTTTTATCAGTTTTATAAAGATTATGCCTTAATTATCCTCCCGGCGGCTTCAGAGGGTTGAGCAGAGCTGCTGCTGTCTTCATCACCACCAGCGTTTCAGCCTCATAACAACAAACTAAGTATTTTCACGCTGGTTATTTTAACAGCGACTGTTTGCTTCAGTAAACATCTCCGTGTCCGTTTTCGTCTCGTGTCCCTGAATAGACGTTACACAGCTTCAGTTTTGCAGGTTTATAAACCAAAAGAACTCGACAAATGCAAATTGACTGGAGGATAAGCAGCTTTATTACTTTCTAAATTTAATGTCAGTCAGAGTCTGCAGCAGCCATCTGCACGTCCTGCTGCCTGCGAGCAGCTAAACTCCTCCAACGTTCCTCCGACGGCCTCAAATTAAAGCTCCTTCGTCGTGTTTCCACATCCGGGTTCTTTAACGAGCAGCACGAGACGGAAAACCAGCTTCAGCGGCAACATTAACTCTGGTGTGTGAAGTCAGAGCGCTGTCGAGTGGGAGGACGACGACGCAGAGATGCTCTAAAGATGTGAAATCCAAACCGTGACGTGTTCTCGGCAGCAGCAGACAATAAAAGACGGAACAAGGCCAAAAGGCTTCTTTAGAAATACGCAAACAGACGTTTTACATTTCAACCCTGAACACGTCTTTTACTATTTCCAGGCTAATGCAGAGTCTGAAACGTTGGATTTCCAGCATAAAACTCAAAAATCCACGTTTAAAAAAAGCTGGAAGCAGCAAACATTTGTACGGAAGCCCTAAGAGGACGTGTTTTTTTGGGGTGTTTTTTTACAAGCTGTTTTCTCGAGATAACGAGATATTTATTCATGATCTCGTGAGTTAGGTAAAGTTAGAAAGATATTCACAGATTCGCGGTTCCCGTGTCAATAAGTAATTAATGGAACATTGCTTTCAGAAAAACAACACTTATATTTGAAGCCAGTTATGTAGACTGCAAGCTACAGCTCGATTTTAAACATTAGGAGCCGCCCTTCCTACGCGACGACTTCAATTGACTCCAATGCGCTGTCGGCTCTGGCTCGGTCGAGCAGGGACCGTCTACAAAGTGTAATACTATATTTCTGTCATAAAATGTGTAATAACTTTGCCATTGAAAGTTAGAATAGTACCAAAATCCCCTCACATATAATCGAGCTCCTTGTGTTTATACTACAACAATTATTTGGGGAAGATATGTTTTAATGTAATTCTTATGAATTTTATAGACATAAAATATGTAATAACTTTGCTATTTAAGGTTGTAGGAGTACAAAAATCCCCTCAGGCATTAATAAGCTCCTTTTGTTTATACTACAACAATCATTTAGGGAAAATATTGTTTTATGTAATTTTTTGGAATAATTCTGTCATAAAATATGTAATAACTTTGCCATTAAAGATTGGAATAGTACCAAAATAGTTGTAACATATTTAAAGACAATAAAATTCATATAACTTACACGAAAGAAGATTTTTCCTAAATGATTGTTGTAGTATAAACAAAAGGAGGTCAATTATATGTGAGGGGATTTTGGTACTATTCTAACTTTCAATGGCAAAGTTATTACACATTTTATGACAGAAATATTCCAAAAAATTACATAAAACCATATTTTCCCCAAATAATTATGGTAGTATAACCTGCCTGGATGGATTGCTGTGTGGGTTGATTTATTTTACCCTACACTATTCCTTGGCAACACTATTGATTTTTTTTTATAGCATCTCTCTTCAGTTTTGCACTTTGTAGACGGTCCCTGCTCGACCAAGCCAGAGCCGACGAGATAATATCTCGTTATTTCGAGAAAACGGCTTTTTAAAAAAAAAAAAAAAACATGTCCTCTTAGGGCTTCCGTACATTTGGCAACAAAGACGTTTAGTTTTGCAGGAGTCAAACAGATGCTTCATACTGTAACACTTAAAACCACAAACTATTAAACTTACTACCAAGAAAAGCATCAAATCCACATTTAACAAAGGCTGAAACCAGCAAATACGTGGCAACGACGACCGAGCTGCTCCAAACCCCGTCAACACAGCTGCTGATTATTGTCATTAATAATTAATCTGCCGACTGTTTATTTAATTAGCTGATTACCTCTTTCATTAAAATGTCAGAAAACGTTGGGAGACGTGTCCCAACAGTCCACTGTGACGTCAGATGGTGGATTTCTGACCGATTTGCTAAAAAGAAACGAATCAAATCCATATTTTAAAAAAAGGCAGAAACCAGCAAGTATTTGGCGACAAAGACTGAATGTTGGTTCATCAAACGCTGCTGTTGGACAATAAACAGCTGCTAAACCCTCGTCAGCACCAACTATTATTTTACATCATTATTTATTCCGCCAGCTATTTTCTTGATTAATAAAATAACTGTTTTCTCCAAAAAAAAATATCAGAAAATGCCGACAGGAGCGTTTTACAATTCCCAGCAGTCCCCCGTGACGCCTCTGAACGTCTTAAAAAGTTGGATTTTTAACCCAAAACTCTAAAATATTCAACAAAAAAACAGTTTATCTTCTGTAAACCTCACGTCTCTTAGAAAACCTGCAGTCTCATGTGGGTCAGAGCAGCCACCTGTTCGCTCTAATATGACGGTCATGTCAGACCCGGTTCTTTTGTTGAAACAGCTCCAAGAAAAAGAGAAAAATTCAGGCCTCAGGTTAAACACTTTATTCAGGTCACATGAAAAGTTGTGGAGACAGAGAGGAATCTCATGTCCAGCTGAACTGAGGTTTTTCAGTTCCAGGTTACAGATATCTTCTTGGGCTGGGCCTGCCCCGAACATAGACGAGATTTGTGCGCTACCGAGTTTAACTGGCCAGTTACTAATGGCGTGGACAGACATACCTCTTCCACGCTCTGTCCACGTCCTTGACATTTGGTGAGCAACATGTGTGGATGTTGTTGGTACGGCGTGTAGCTAAAGTAACAATCTGATAGAAAAGAGGAGTTTCTGCTGATGTGTGAACCGGTTCTCAGCGGCCATGTTATCTTCAAGGACGTATGCTGTGTTCAATGAAAAATTCAAAACAGAATTCATGGAAAAATACCGACTCAGAATACATAATAGCTGGAAACATGCTTAATTATAACAATCATGCGTAACTTTTTAGGATAGCGATGCTGGATTTTATTTAAAATGTGCAGCTACGCCTTCTTTCAAGATGAGATGAAACTTTATTTATCTCGAAGAAAAGTCTCGTACGATACGTTAGTGAAATACAAGAAGTAGCTACAATCAGGTTAGAACAGTAAAAAGCAACAATTATTGCACATGTAATTAAAATACTGCACCTGAGAAATGAAAATATAAAATATTTCATATTAATTGAAACGTGATACGGAACCCGATGTTGCACAAATGTTTGAGAAAAGCTGCAAATGAAATGTTGGACATTAAACTTGGGCATAAAAGTGAAAATTCTGAATCTGCGACCTGACAATATGAAATATTGCGCATTACATGATATTATTGTTCAGATGTGAGCGTCTGGTGCTTCATCTTTACAGCGTTTGGCCTCCAGCTTTTATGCTAATTCCGACTCCTGATTTCTGTGACGTTACGTAACCAGACGGTAAAACAACAAAACCAGAGTTTGGCTTCGGAGACGCAGATTTCACGCTTTGCTCGGCTGTCGTCCCACACAGCGCTCACTGGTTCTGACCCGCTCAGGTTGTTCGGTTTCACCTCAAACGGTGTCAGATTCAACGGTTCCATCAGCTGATAATACTAAAAAAAATAAAGTGAACACTCGAAGATCTAAACTCAAGGAATAAAGACCAGTTGGACTCGTTTCATGTAAACAGGATTTATTATTCTCCTTTTGCATGTTTCAGGTCCTTTACGCTGCATCACACTGGATCTGAAGTTGATTTCAAAGTTTTTCTACTTGTTTGTGAAAACCTGTTTGGCAATAAAACCGTATTCGGATTCAGTAGAAACTGCCAGAGGTGGAAGAAGTAAACCAGGACACAATGTCTGTTCTCTTTTATCAGTCCAACGTGTTCACAAGACGTAGAGGGTAATTAAACATAACATTAATTATAAAAGTTAAATGTACAATAATTTAACCTCAAGTCACTTTGATCAAAACGACCTTGTTACTGATGAGATAGAACTTTATACAGAAAATAATATCAATCTACAGCAAAGCCTTCAAGCTAGTTAGCTCATGCAACAGCAAGCTCATATAGCAAAATGTTGTTAGCCTAATCTAAAGGTAGCTAGTTAGCCAAGCTAATATAGGATAAAGTTGTAAGTTTAACCCGAAGGCAGCTAATTAGCTAGTGCTACAGTAAGCTAGTATATAGCATAAAGTTGCAAGTTTAAGTTAAAGGCAGCTTGCTAGCTGGTACAACAGCAACAAGCTAATATAGCATAATGTTATTAGCTTAATCTAAAGACAGCTATTTAGCTAGTGCTACAGCGAGCTAATATAGCATAATGGTTTTAGCTTAACTTAAACTCAGCTTGTTAGCCAGGGCTACAGCAAGTCAATACAGCAAAACTGCTAGCTTAACCTAAAATCAGCTAGTAAGCCAGCGCTACAGCAAGCCATTATAGCATTAAGTTGCTAGCTTTCCTAAATACAGCTAGTTAGCTAGTGCTACAGCAGGCTAACATACCATGAAGTTGTTAGCTTAACCCGAAGTTGGCTAGTTAGCTAGTGTTACAGCAAGCTAATACCGCATTATCAAAATATACAAGCCAAAAGTATTAAAATCTGAATCAACACATTTATTTTTAGTCTTGACAGTTTGCAAATGTGAAACTAGATTGTGAGCTAAATGAGAATCTGTCCAACCACCTTCAGCCCAACCAGTTTATTTTTTCATATGTTTATATTTTTGCACATTTAAAGCTGCTTTGTTGATAAAAACATATTGAAACACAACATGTGGACTTCAGTTCTGAACCTTAGACATATAAATAATGTCATTATTATTCGTGGTTGTCGGTGGACGGCGGCAGCAGCAGATGAAGGTGGAATCACGTTGGTTGGAGCTGCTGCAGCTTCAAACCGAACCTCGCCGTGGAAACATCGTCTCTGCGCCTGATGTTTATTTAAAGCCGACCTGGCAGCTGCTGGGAGAAACAATGGCAGTCTGATCCTGGAGGTATCTGCAGGCCTGACGGAGGAGTGATGGATCGAACGCCAACACACAAAGACACATGTTCATAAATACACCGGGCGTCACGGCAACGCTTCAACAAACAGCTGTTGATTTCCGACACTACGGTGTTTGTTGTTGTGGCGGTGGGGGTTTGTTTTGTTGGCGTAGCTGTAATTAGCCAAACCCAATAGTTAAATATCACACATATACACCGATCGGTCACTTTATTAGGAACACCTGGCTGGTACCAGGTTGGTTGGACCCACTTTGAACCGTCGTAATTCTTCGAGGCAGAGAAACATTCCTCGGAGGTTTTGGTCCATGTTGACGTGACACATCTATCTCCATCCCAACGGTTCTCTATCGGACATCCAGAGACCGCTGGAGTCCAGTGAACTCGCTAACTGAAGTCAGTCACCGTTCTGTAGTTCTTTCTGAAGGTTTGGTCACAGTGGTTACACCCTGTAAAGTCACTTAAAGTGTCCCACAATGCACTGCGAACAGTAAAGCCACCGAGCAATATGTCCCATCAGGCATTGCATCTAAAGAGAAAGACAAATTGAGAACTGGTGGAATTTCCAGAGATTTCAGACGGCCTTGTTTTAACTGTACAGATGTTTTATTGTGTTAAGGCATTTTTTTTTGTAGTATTACGACGTATCTTTTAGTATTAAGGCATATTTTTATAGCGTTTACACAGATTTTTTATGGTGTTAAGATGTATTTGATAGTATTAAGGCATATTTTTGCAGTATTAAGACACATTTTATTGTGCTACGATGTATTTTTATAGTATTGTGCCGTATTTTTATGGTTTAAAGACGTGTTTTCTAACACTATGACATATTTTTATCGTGTAAAGACATATTTTAAACCATTAAGACGTATTTGCTGCAGAATATATCTTTTTCTATACGTGTAGTTTTTGGAAATGACAACAGGCACGAGACAAATACTGTACATGAATTATGCCGTTAAAATGCTAAAATTATAAATCACATGCTGTATTATTATGTTTAATGGAAGCAGAACGATGTAGGTTTTAATACCAGTTAATAAAAAGTAAGAACTTTGGGATGTCCTTCAAGACATTTCTCTGCTGTGGACAGTTAAAGGACCACAGTTTTCTTTATTCGATTGTTCACTCTACAAACCGTATCTTTGAACTCAGGCTGGAATTCCTGCGGAGAAACTTTAGCATTTTGCATTAATAATTTAGAAAAATTGGAGTAAACGTATTATTTCTTGCCACGTTTAAAAAAAAAAAAAAACAGAACCAGTGCAAGACGAGCTGTTGTTACGGTGCTGGAAGCAGAAGCGCTGGTTGGACAGATATCGATCAGGATCTGAGCAGATTCATCGGCCTGGAAATAGAAACTGCCTCCAGTTGTTCCAAAAAGCTGCTTTAAGATGGATGTTTGCAGCCTGAGGCGGTTTTATCAGCCGAACACCGACAATATGCTGAAACATCAACTCCACCGTCGTACATTTTGCCCACCGGCTGCCTGGCGGGTCAGAGGTTCCTCTACTGATGCTGTTCTAAAATCTGATTTCTGTGCTTCAGTTCTCTGCAGCAAAACCAGCATCCTCAGCCGCTCTGGAGGGTTTGTGTCGTTTATCTGATTGGGGTTAAAATTCTACAAATGACAGGACATTTAGCCGTTTGTCGCTTTGTTTTGTGATGCTTCAAACGGCTTTTCCAGGTGTTTCCAGGTGTTTCCAGGTTGCTGCACCAGTCTTCAGTCCTTCACTGTAATTAGCAGCAGGTGTGAAGGATCCAATTAGCAGAGAACAAACAAAGAATCTGCTGCTGCTGCCGGCGGCGGCGTTCAAATGTTCGAAGCAGCCAGAAAATACCCGCGACTTCCTCTCACCAAAGCTAAAATGTGCAGATGTTTGCAGACGGGAAACGATGTTCGGAAACACAAACATACAAACAATCTGCAAAGACAACACTCAAATTAAAACATTTAATTGTTTAGAAAGTCCCATTTTATGCTCCTGGTTTTTAACTCCTGGTTTGCTGGCCCCGCCCCCTCCAGGAAGAAGACTCTCTGTGAGTTCGCAGCACCGTTGTTGTCGTTTTTAAACTTGTGTTTGGTGAGTTTTTGCAGACGATGTTGTCAAATTTCTGTCTTAGCTGCAGAACGGCGATGTGGACGTGGTTCTGAGTTGACTGCTGGTTAACGTTTTGTATTAATGAGCAACGTTTCAGTCACTGTTTCACGCTTGTTTCATTGTTTGTCGACAGAAACAGGACATTAGGTAAATAAAACAACTTTGTCGGAAGTTGAGCTGCATTAAAATGTCGATCATGTGAGCACAGGGAGCAGGAGAGAAGCTAACAGATGAGTTTAGGGTAAACACAATAACCCACCCAGTCCTCGTTAACTGGTTTAGATTAAAGTTTCCACACAGCTCAGACCCGTGGGCCGAAACATCAACGCTAATGTTAGCCACGCTAGCTGCACAACATGCTAACGCTAAGGGTCTTGTGGTGACATGACCAGTAACTCACTGGATCTTTACTTCCTGGGAGCGCATAAAGACTCTTGTGTTCACTTTTACGGCCAACAGCACAACATTTGGTGAGTTTTAAAGAGTTTAGCAGAAGCAGCTGTAGAATCAAAGTGAGGGGGTGGAGCTACACAGAGCTGGATGACCATTGGTTAACTAGCTGTGAGGTAGCATCTGGGTAAAAGTCTTACTAGCTTATGAGGAGAGGAGAGGAGAGGACAGGAGAGGAGAGGAGAGGAGGTCAGTACATCATTAGAATCCTCCGGCAGTCTAAAGCTGTAGCAGCATCACTAAGGAACAGTTCAGATGATCCTGAGCAGCTCTAACTATCAGCTTCATCAAAGAGGAACGTTTTAAGCAGGACCTTAAAAGTAGAGACGATGTCTGACTCCAGAACCCAAACTGGGAGCTGATTCTATAAGACAGGAGCTGATAACTGAAGGCTCTGCCTCCTGTTTACTTCTGGAAACTCTAGAACCACCAGTAGACCTGCAGTCTGAGAGCGAAGCGCTCTGTTAGGATGATACGGTACCATAAGGTCTGTAAGGTACGATGGAGCTGCTCATTGAGAGTTTTATATGTTAAAAGCAGGATTTTAAATTCTATCCT
>NW_007578667.1:26096-26922 GCF_000690725.1 Stegastes partitus | reverse complement strand
CCGCTTCTCGTTGGTGCTTTTGTGAACCTTTGCAGACACATTATGACAAACAGGGAGTGATTTCAGATCCCGCCGTTTCAAACAAAGCTCATACAGGAGCAGCAAAAACATCCACGACAACCGACTGATGAGGTTTAAATGGCGGCCGAGGTGAGAATCTGAATCAAAAGCAGCGAATCAGTGTTTGTGCTGCAGCTTCTCTGCTCGAAACGATGAAGTCTTCAGAGGGAGGCAGGAAGAGCGAGCGACGCCTGAAATAGGACTGAGTGATATAAGAGAGAAAAACAAAAGGAGAAGATGTTCGCTGACGCTCCTCGTTCCCACGGCTGAGCTCATTGTCACAAGTATCACAGCAGGCAGGTGTTAATTACACTTGTTTCGGTCGTGACCTGAAAACGAAGCGTGTGTGTGTGTGTGTGTGTGTGTGTGTGCGCGCTCACACATATTTTATTACGGCTGCATCATGCCTCTATTGTGACGAATGGATTCCAAACTGCAGCACGTCGTCCAGTCATTATGTGGTTTTCTCTCTTCGGTGCTCGTTAGTGCCTCATTTACTGCTCCCACACACTTTATATAACAACCGCTTCTCTGAGCAAAGTTTTGAACGCTCGTGGTTTAAGACATCACAACACAAAAAGCCATAACTGACCTTGTGTGCAGGTCTTCAATAGCTGCAATCTATGGAGTGAATATACTGTAGAAAGAGAGAGACGATGCGAGGACCGATGTGAAGGGGTTTCTGTGAGGGACTGATCCAGTCGAAGTCCTTTAACATCAGTATTTGCTGATAACGGTACCATTTTTCCCAGATAATACACGTCAG
>NW_007578667.1:21176-25158 GCF_000690725.1 Stegastes partitus | reverse complement strand
TGTAATTTTGGTGTCTGTTCAAACCTGTTTTGAGGGATTTCTGGTCTAACTCGGAGTCTTTTCCTTTCAGACACCGACATCTTTGGGAAGCCGCCGTGTTACGAGGAGGCCGTCCTGATGGAGGATCCGCCGCCGCCCTACAGCGAGGTCCTGGCTGATCCGCGAGGGGGAACCTACCTGAAGCCCGGCCCGCTCCGGGCAACGCTGCCGCCTCTGAGGGAGACCCACAACCCGGCTCCGGCGTTCACCTCCGAGACCAGCAAGCCTCTGGCGGCGACCGTGTTCCCCGACCGGGGCTACTCCTCCCTGATCCGCCTGCCTTCGTCGCAGCGCTGGGACTCCCTGGGTCACCTCCTGTCCAACATGGATCTGAACCACAACACCCTCACCCCGCCGGGACGCTCGCTCCAGGCCGCCGCCGCCATGGCCACCATGCCCCGCCGGGAGCCCAGGACTCATCATGAAGGACTCGGACTAAGGGCTGGAATACAAGGATTTCAAGGGGGGTTTCAAGGAGGCTTGCAGGGCCTTCAGGGCGTCCACGGACTGAGAGGCTTGGAGCCCAGCTGTGGGATGCCGACAGCCTTCCCCCTGCTGGGTCGGAGCACCGCCGTCTAGACCTGGATCCTTACAGGAGGAGTTTTTTCAAGCAGGAGATCTATAGAGTCTGTCTGCCTCACCGCCGCTAGAAGTAGAGATTTAACTCCCCAAACAGCTGAAGGAGGGTTAAAGTGCTGCGAGGGCGTCAGGAGTTCAATTCCCCGAGCAGCTCTGTGGGCGAAAGATGCCACTTACTCTGCTGGGATCGTGGCTTTGAGCTCGGCGTGCGGGTAAAGGAGGAAATTACACACTGTTTTCAGAGCGGCGTTGTCGAGTCGCGGAGGTATTCTGGTGTCACATCGAAGCTAATTGAGTCTTTTGAAGAAAAAAAAGAAAAGGGGGGCCGAGCAGCGATCGAGCAGCGAGCACAGCTGTTTCTCCGCCTTCGTTTCCACCTCCAGCTCCCCTCCTTGCCCTCTCATTCATCCCCGATCTCCTCTCCCGGCGCCTCGGCAACCTATTGTACCAGCCTGCCGTTGCCATGGCTCCCGGGAGCTGTCTATTGCCCACGACGACCTCTCCTCTTTTATCTGCTTTGATTTTTTTTCCGAGACTCCGTCGCCTCTCGATGACTGTGAGCTTTAACGCTGACAAAAGCACACGTGGTGGTGACCTTCGAGCCGCCGTGTTCCTGACATTAGAGCCGAAGGCCGGTTTTCACAAAACATTTATAAAGGTAGAATCCACAGAGACCGAGTGGATTTCATTTTGTATCATGCTGCTTCGTTGTTTTCAGTGTCGTCTTTGCTGCAAAGAGTCGGCAGGGCCTCCCTTTTTATTTTATTTCATTTTTTTGTGGTCGCAGGATGACGTCAGCCGGATCTCTGATTTTAAGAAGAATTTTTCATGTACAAACTTACTATTGTTCTTTTAAAGTTTGTGACAAATGCCTTTTCACTTGTGAAATAAAAACATCTTCATCTGCGAGGCTCCTTCCACTGATTTATGGAGTCGAAGGGGGAAAGAAATTCAAAAATAAAACTCAAGTTGCAGTCGTAAAAGTATCTCCTTTTCCGTTATAATTATACGGTTTCACTTTTAACATTCTTGTTTAATTGCTCTGCATATTGAATTAAAGGTTATTTTTTATGGAGCTTCTTACAGGCACGCTTGACAAACCAGATAAATCCAAGAGAAGAATCTCACAAGATAAGAATCAGACCTACTTGTGGAGATGCTTTCTTCTGCAGTTTTAATTTCTCTCCATAGTTGTCTCCTCTCTTTTCTCTGTTAATGCTGCCTGCATTTAAACCAAGAAGTCGCAGGATTTTTGTCACGTGAATATTTATCACAGCCGAGTCCATTGCGGCTCAACGTTTGTGCTGACGAATACAGAATTTTGTGTTTTTCACAGAATCTGGTTTAAGCAAATAGTTTGTTTTTGGTGAATTTATGCAGGTAGAAAAAAGGCGATTTTTGATTAAATGTCATCGTTTAAAAGCCTATTTTTGGTTATTATTCCCAACCGGACGACACATTAGAGATGAGTAGTTCAAGGACCATCAGAAAAGTTCAAATATTCCTTTTTTTCAATGGTTTCTGTTCTATAAATGGTGTCCTTGGCCTTTTTGGAAAATGCTTCAATCTGGTCGTCAGGATGTAGTCATTACAGGACTGCACTGTCAGCGCTCAATCTGGATTTATTCCTCAGATCAGATCTCTTTGTTTGGCTGTTCTAATTATTTTTAAATGTGACTAGTATCAGATTCCAGTGTGAACTCGTCAGAAACGCTTTTAGACGTTCTGTTTCTGTTGCGGTGCAGAATCTGAGTGCGCCATAAAAGCGACTCGTACAGCTGGTGTTACGACAAGTTGTACGAGCACACGGAACATAGAACAATGGAGGTTCGTTATGTCGGCCTATGTGGTGAATTTACTTGTTAGAGAGACAAAGACTGCTACCTGATGAGGACATCGAGAAGGCAGAAAATATCTTTAACCCCTTACAGCCTGGTGAACGTCCAAATTCACATCCCTTCTTCTCAGCTGAATTGCTCTCCAAGTCTGTATCACAGATTTGTGTTGCAAACATCACATGAATGTGCACAACTCCACCTCTCTAATGATGCCAGTAGCTCGTCTGCGTGACAAAGTGTTGACGAGAAAAACAAGTTTGAATTTACACCAGATTGAGTTGCAACCTGCATAAAGCTCTGTGTCTCCTCGTTGCAGAGATATGTTCATATTTACACAATGATGTGTTGATATCTAAGAAACTGCAGAATCAGTAATTATTACTTGTTGGTGCTTCTGTAAAGTAATATCTTCTGGATATCTTCTTCTAGCTTCTCGACTGAATAAGAGCAAAGAGCCATTTGGTTTTGAACACAGAACAAAAGATTTGCTTTTAATTGCAATCATTTAAATGTGGCACTTTGGTGGCTTGTGACATTTATTTCTATTTAACACATATTTTCCCAGTTCTTTAGTCTCCAGATNGTTAGGATGATACGGTACCATAAGGTCTGTAAGGTACGATGGAGCTGCTCATTGAGAGTTTTATATGTTAAAAGCAGGATTTTAAATTCTATCCTGGATTTTACAGGGAGCCAATGAAGAGAAGCTGATACAGGAGAAATATGATCTGGTTCCTGTCAGAACTCTGGCTGCAGCATTTTGGATCAGCTGAAGGTTTTTAAGAGAGTTACTGGGACGTCCTGATAATAAGGAATTACAATAGTCCAGTCTAGAAGTTATAAATGATGGACTAGTTTCTCATCATCACTGTGAAACAGGATGTTCCTGATTTTTGCAATATTACGTAAATGAAAGAAGATCATCCTCCAGACTTGTTTTATACGTCTATTGAACGACATGTCCTGGTCAAAAATAACTCCAAGGTTCTTTACAGTAGAACTGGAGGCCAAGTCAGCGCCATCTAGAGCAGCTATCTGGTTCGATTGTGTGTTTCTGAGGTGTTCAGGGCCAAATACAATAACCTCAGTTTTGTCTGAATTTAAATGAAGGAAAGTACAGATCATCCAGACCTTATGACAAAGGAAGTTGTTTGAACCATTAGTGAGGACGACTGTAGTTTGTACTTAGAGTAAAAACCTAAATAATGATCCCTTCTTTGAGGCTACATTTGCATAAATTCTCAGGATGTCCTTCGACTGCGGTGGATAGAAACGTCGGTGTTCTTCCACTCGTGTGAAAGCCTCTCGTGAATCATCGTCACTTTGCGTCGCCGCCGACACATGCAGCTCCGTGTGACTAATTCTGCTGAATGTCGGCGTTTCTGTGCTTTTTGTGAACGTTTACGGGCGACGACACGAAAAACAGGGTTCAGATAAAAGAAAACCTACACGGAGAAACTGCACACATCCAGAACAGCCACGGATTTAATGTGTCGGTGGTGTCATGTAGTCTCCTTGTGTGTCTC
>NW_007578667.1:3771-15093 GCF_000690725.1 Stegastes partitus | reverse complement strand
CTCTGCAAGTACCTGTAACAGGAAACCTAAGACATCCTAACGTCCTTGTTGGTGTTCATTTCCTATTTAACACACATCACGATCGAGCTGAAAATCTCTGCACCTTCACCCGAGCTGCCGTTTTTCAACATTAACGGACTAAACTGCTTGTTTATTTCATCGTGGTCGGAGTGATGCAGCACTTTTATCTTCTAATAAAACGCGACCGGAGACATTTTCCTGTGGACACACTCGTCTGACCTCTAACGTTTTCAGGATAAATTATTCATCGCAGCGTCTCTTTTGCTTCTCTCAGCCATAAATCGACTTGAATGTCTGCATCTGCCCGTCAGGAAGGTTTTTAATGTAAACCGTGAGTCCGACTCCCTCAGTTCGCCTCTGAATCACTGCTTCGTTTTTACTTACGGCTGCAGTTCTCTTGTACTCACTCACTCTCCTGAACTGCCTCTCCATCTTCTGTCCTCGACATCCAGGCCGAACACATGCTCTTATCTTAATACGGCTGTTTCTTTGGTGTCAGACGGCGAAATGGAAAATCCATCATCGCTGGCGACGAAACTCGTGTCTGGAAATCATTTCTCCGACTCCTTCTGGGCTCAAAAAAGAGTCACTTATTTCCCTTCACGTCAGCAGAAGAGACAAGTTTTTTTCCCTCAAACATTTCAAAAAATGAAAATCCGAGTTAGATTTTTCACACATTTAATATCGTTGCAGAAACAGAGTGTGAGCAACAGAACAAAGAAAAAGGCCGACAACGTGTCCTTGGACTCAAACGACTTCAATTTGCAGAGCAATATTTGAAGCAAATGAGATTTTCCTTCTTCCTAACACATGTGGAATTAGATTAAACTCCATAATGTTTCCCAGTTGGGGAGGATTATTGCTGCAGAGCCTCACGAAAGGTACCAAGCAGCTAATATTTAGCGAAAGATCTCGACTTCAAAGCCCAACGCTCTCCTGCACACTGGCGATTTGACTTCTGCAGAGTCGGTAAATGCAAAATGAAAGCAAAACTAGATTAGACGTCGCTATGAGAGTGTCAGTTTTTAACAAGTTCCCGATGAATAATGACACGAGTTTAAAATCTGAGTCTCTAAAATCTCTTATTAATCTCATTACTTGGATAATTACTGATCATTTTGCGTCGTCACTGACAGCTGCTGAGTCATTTTTGCATCTTCAGAACGTGGCTTTTGCAGCATTAGTGTACTTTAGATGTTGGACTCGGAGGCTTCCTTCCTGCAGAATCTTTTAAGGCATTAAATACACTGCATGAATTTACACCATCAGGATCTGAGAGTGAATGCAGCTGCTCCGTGATGGATGAGGAGCATTTTGCACAAAGGCTTTCCCAAGAGGTTCTACAGATAAAGAGTCATTTCTAGAACTTCTGTCCGAAACTGTGGAGCTGTTAGGGTTTGAATTTCTGTCATTCGGATCATAGAGAGTTTCTAGATCTTGTTGAGCGCTTGTGTCCGAGGTTCTGGGATCGGAGTTCCACATCTGACATCTGAAAGGAGTATTTTGCACAAAGGCTTTCCCAAGAGGTTCTATAGATAAAGAGTCATTTCTAGAACTTCTGTCCAAAGCCATGGCGTTCTAGCGTTTGAATTTCTATAATTCGGATCCCAGAGTTGTGTGTCTGAGTTTCTAGATTTTGCTGAGTGCTTGTGTCCGAGGTTCTGGGATCGGAGTTCCACATCTGGACATCTGAAATCATCCGTTTGAGTCTGTGGACTTCTAGGAACAGGGGTTTGACGTTCTGGAGTCTGTCAGAATAGTCGGAGTCTGCGTTCTAGAGGTATCTGTTAGCAGTTGGAGTTCTACTTTCTGCGCAAAGCCGTGATGGATGAGGAGTATTTTGCACAAAGGCTTTCCCAAGAGGTTCTATAGACAAAGAGTCATTTCTAGAACTTCTGTCAACTTCTGAGTCTGTCAGAATAGTCGGAGTCTGCGTTCTAGAGGGATCTGTTAGCTGGTGGAGTTCTACTTTCGGGATTTCAGAATTCACCGCGGGAAGCCGTCGAGGTCTACAGCCGACAGATGTCTGCATTTGAGGTTCTAGGTATCTTTTCTAGATTCTATGTTGGGAATCCTTGAGGTTTATAAATGAAAATGCCTCATGTGTTGGGTTTTGGGTCGAACACCATCGCGCTGCTTCAGTAAAAACTGAATATTTGTCTTTGTTCTGGATGTTCATGTCTTCCTGAAGCTTTTCTGTTCTTTGACCTCATATGAGGCCAAAAGCTGACGTCCGGCGTCAGACGTGTTAGAACGGACGTTAAGAAACAAAGGTCATTGATCGACTCTACGTGAAACAAATGACAAAAAAAATACTTCAGATCAGCTCAAGTTTGAAAGAAAAAGAATAAGCAGCCACCAAAGCTGAACTCTAGTAAATTACTGACCTTATCAGCCTCACCTGCATGGACTGTACCACCTGCCACGTAGCAGAGGGGTGAGCGAAAACACACAAAAAATATGAGGAAATGAACGGCCTCTCCCGCCTGAGGCTGTGGTGACCAATGGGAGAAGGGCTCGCTCTGTTGTTGTTTTTTTTTTGTTTTTTTTTAATAAACTTTTTTTAATAAACTGAGCTGGTTTCACATATTCTTACATCCATACGTTGATCTAAAGTGATCCCGACGAATTCTGATCAGCAGCTAATTTACAGACAGAATCAAACAATCAAACCCAGATTAAGTTATAATCAGATAAAGTAGACAGAACTGGTTTCTGAAGTAAAACTTGTTCAAACTTTCTGATGTACCCTTAAAACGTCGTCACATTTTAACCTCTAAAGCCGCGTTTGCCTTCACGGCTTCAACCAGAACAATTTGTTTAAATGTCAGGCGCTCCGAGTCCCCGCTGCCACCAAATAATGGTAATAATGCTTTTAAATGACTATAATCTGACTTCTATCAAAGTAAAAAGCCTCAATAATAACACCGGAGCCAATTATTACCATAAAATGAAAGGTCTGGGTTAAAAGTGTTATGTAATACAACGTTCATTCTCTCATGCATTCGTCTTTTTGTACACATATTTATGCTAATTATCGGTGAAATGTAGAATCTACAAGCAGATGGATGCAACTCTGAAAGATCAACCCTGAATTTAACAAATCTGACCGTCTCAAGTAGGAAAAGACATTAAATCCATTAATGCTGTTTGTTATTTTCCTCAAAATCTGTTTTTTGGAGGCAGAAGTGTGAGCAGTGAGATTTAGTTTTTGCCGCTTACATATTGACACGGCTCTATAAGGAACCCGATTACAAGGACTGATGTAACGAGATGTTAATTAGTCTGTTTCAAGGCGGACTAATTAACATGAAAATCAGACGTTTTGTTCTGCATTTGTAAGTTCTGGCTCAGATAAATGGTGTAATTTTGGAAGTTTTTTCCAATCTGCCAGCAGGTTCTGGGGCTCAGCAGGTAATCAACAAAGCACATAAGCAGGAAGGAGGCAAAAAGTCAAGAACGAGACACGGAAAAGAGTCGAAAAAATCCAAAAACACACGACGCATAAGGACTTAAAGGCAAAAACAGGAGTCAGGGATCAAACAATCTGCAAAATAACACAAATTGCGACTGAAATTCTCAACTATCGAGAGTACAAAGGCGACGGGGAGAAGAATAACTTTATTTATACGGCAGAGTTGACAAAGTGCTTTACAGACGAGACAAACAGGAAAAGAAGGAAACTCAGGAAGACCGCTGAGCAACAGAAAAATAGAGCTGAGCGTGGTGAAAGATTTTCAAAATGAATCAATACGACGAAAGAACCAAAAGTGCCACATCCAAGGAAGAGAAAAGAACGAGTTGAGTTCAAGAAAATTGAGGGTAAAACCACAAACAGAAGGTTAAAGATAATAATATTCGTAGTAATAGCGAATAAATATGTAAATAAGTTCATAAATAAGAGGTAAAAGGGAATAAAAGGAACGAATAAAATTTAAAAATAGACGACATCTCATAAAAGCGAGCCAGCAAAATGGGTTTAATAAGCGATTTGAAGATTTACAAGGAGTCTGCATGAACCCAAACTAACCGAACATCACAGAAACCAGCTCTTGTGTTCGTTTCCACACCTCTACCGTTCGCTTCGCTGCAACAGGAACTTGTTGCTTCTTGTTTTGCATTCGACATAAACGGCCTGATGTAAATTGTCGCTCGTACTCAGCTGCCGATTCGCCAACCTGCTGCTTCACTTCAGTTCACTCGCTGTTTACTCGCACTTACCGAGACCCCGTTCAGACGGAGCCGGTCCTCAGACTCCCGCATCAAGCCGTCAGTTAACTCGTCTTGTTTTGCAAACGATAATCACAGCAACGCCTCGAAGCCCGATGAGTCACGCTCACACCTCCAGAGAAATATTTCTTGGCCTCGAGGAAACTGAGAAAAAATCGACCGCGCAGCTGAACATGAGACAAACACCTTGATGGCGACGATGATTCACCCTGTGAGCTTATATAAAAGGGAGAGAAGAAGGTCATGCAGACGCTGTTTCCACATCTACAAATGTTTCTCTCCGGTAATAAACGACACAGAAAACTTTTCGGCAGCCGCGCTCGTCGTTTCGCTTTGCATTTTTGACATTTTAAGTTGTTTTTGTACCAACAGATTGTCTGGATTCTTAGAAAGCCATCACCCGACAGCCAGTCCACGGGCTTGTTTCTAAACGAAAAGCCCGTTTTAATGTGGAGGCTGTCGAAGAAGCCCAGACGATGTCTTTGCTGCAGGGTGCAAACTGAGCCCGAAGGAAGCAAACTGTGCAGGAAAAGATTATCCTCGCTTTTCGTTAATACTCCTGAAGCTCCGGGCTGTTATTTTATTTTAATTTCCACCTGAGAAAACATCCCAATTTCAGTCGGAAGCAGCTCCACAATTGTGAGGACAAAATGAACCACTCTGATCAAAGACACGTAGCAGAATTGTGAAATACAAAAAGGCCGTGTGTCTGCATAATCAGGTTAAAGGCAGTTCTGAAAAACTGCTGCAAAAACTCACTTCTGTCTAAAACTGAACCATAAAAAAAAGAGAGAAATAAACGTGCTGAACCTGTTCTGATGCAAGAGGACTGAAGTACCACAGGACCAGACAGTGAATGCGCCAAGAAGTTCCAACTATGAAAAGCAAAACCTGGTTGAAGTTTGACAACCATCTGAGTTGAAGTAATCTCCTTGTGCAGCGACACTCTGCTCCAAGTGCTCCTGCAACAGCTGCAACTCTCCCTGAAAGTCCCATTCTGACCACATTCAGGTGCACATTTGTGATTTCAGGGAGATCAAATTCTGACCTGATCTTCATGTCGAGGATCATCACCGTTGACGGAGGTGGGTCTGCAGTTACCATCAGGAGAAACAAAAGCTTTCATAGTGGAGGAACCAGAGTCTACAAGAACTGTGAGGATCCCTGAAAGTCCTGCACTGACTCCGGTATTTACACACTTACCATTTATTGTCTATGTAAGCAGCTGTGCAATGCATTCTGGGAACAGTGCTGTTGTTGTTCTGAGAAACAGAGCATCACACTGGCTGCTCCTCTTTTTAGAGGTCGAGGCTCTACTGGCCACCTCTGGAACCATACTTTTAAACCAACTGTAAAACAAAGACAGATTCAGTTACCACACAGAGTGTTTGTTTGGCTGGAGGAGAGTGTACCTTCTATCAGTTTCTTATTTCAGGGAACAAGATCGCCTTTCAATCATCTACTGTGACACCGGTTAGCTGCGCGCCCATCAAGCATCCAGTGCTGGGAACATTAAGTACCACCTGCAATGGGTGAGTCAAACCCTTTAACTTGAATTTCATTTTGGAAGACCTTCCAGGGAGCCAAATCTGGTGAGGAGGGTGACGATTGTGTTGCTGTGGCCAAAAAACTTTGCCTTGGAGGGCCAATATACCATCACGCCAGAGTTCAGGTTGTCTGAATGTTCTGCTTCTGAACACCTCAAGATGTGAGTAGACATTGGCAGTCCAACCCTGGAGGACGAGTTCATGGTGCCCGACCATGTGAATGTTGAACCAAACACTAACCTGACGCACCTTCTTTAGTCTCGGAGACTCTTGCATTGTGAAAACTGCTGTTTGGTCTGTGGATGGTAACCGGAGACCCAGCTCTCGTTACTCGTGACGGGTTTTGTTGGGCTCGAAATTTAATGTTTGCTTGTTGTAAGTGTTGCCCTGGGAGCTGCATAAGGAGTCTACGTTGACGGGGATATGGGGAGAATTAATCAATATCGGGTACTTATGAAAAAGTTTTTACAGGCGCAGATGTTGAATAGAAATCCTTAAACTACTAAATATCAGACGTCACTGCTCAACACCTACCTCCTCATTAGACATCACAAAACCAACATTTTTAGAGCGGTTGAAAGACATGATGTGACTGCCCAGACTGACAAGTGAGAGCTTGAATTTTATTGTTCTGGCTGGTTGTCAGACTGAAAAGTGGTCTTTTAAGGCTTACATCTGGTGTATGTGAAGTAAAATTTGACTTTTTAATCAGGTGAGTTTGTCTCTGCAGCAGCACAGCAGTACATTTACCTCCTCGCCTCAGACTGTGCATTCAGTAAACAGCACATATCGGTGTGTTTCTTCTGTTTTAAACATCTGTGGGGGCAACTAAAGGCGTGAAACCGACTGTGGTCATTTATCTCCTCACGGAGGTCAAGACAGCGGCGGTGAAATGTGAAGTTTCGGTGGCAGTAACGAGGCAGTTTGACACCCAGCGTGGCTCCTGCTGCAGGCGCTCGCTGACACTTTTCCGCCCGAACACCGAGGCAGCAGAACAAAGACCTTCTCCTCCGTCAGACCTGACTCAGCCTCCAGCGCCGAGCTTGGGATGGCATCTCCGAGAGCATGTGTCGCCCGGCAACCGGCTCAGCCTTGTTTACACGTAGTAAAGAGGGAACATCGGCCGCGCATCGCCACGGCAACGGCTGGCTGCCTCCTCTCCTCCTCCTCCTCCCCGCCGCCGCCGCCCGTCGATTGGAGGATCCCACTGGCCCCGCCCACTGTTACATCACGAGCCGTTAGTGTAAACTGGATTTTTGAAGTTGCGTCACAAATCTTCTCACGACTGGTGCCAACACGGAGGCTCCCTGAGGACCGAGGATAATAGATTCATCTGACATCAAGTCTGCAAACTCAGAGACACCTCATGAGGTACACAAACGTCTTAGAGACACACTGAAAGAATAAAAATCACTCTGCTTTGAAGAAATATTGTGTCTGATGTGTTTCTGACTGTACAAATCCTAAAAAAAAACCCCAAAAAACCCAGCATCTACGTCTGATCCCTCAATTAAAAATCTAGAACCTCTGAAAATATTTTGCTTTAAAAGTCGTCTGAACAGCATTTCAGACCAAAACTAGTCTCCCTTTGCCAGCCTGTTCTTTCGTGCATTTTCTTCTGGCTGCACCACAATAAACTTCTGCTATAAGAAACATTTGCATCGCGAGAGCAGAGCGCTGTGATTTAAACGGATAAATCACTGCAATAAACCAGCAGGGCTTCTTCATCACATGATCCACATCCTTAACAAAACTTGGAATGTTCCACATGCAGGCTGCTGTCATTAAATATTCTTCTGTGATATAGGGTCATTGTCCAAGTCTAACCCAACTTAGCACTTGGTTGCAGGCCTGACACGGTTAAACTTCATATACAAGTCTCTGCCCGTTTACCAGTTCAACCTCCTCTGGTCTCTACAGTATTTAATAGTAGCTAGTGGTGCAAACAGGTACTACAGCTAATCTACTGAAGTGTGTTATATTGAGTGTAACGGTGTCGGGTTTCAGCAAATGCTTCATATCAACAGACTTGGATCGGAAGCAAGAGAAAACAATATTAATCCTGACGTCCCACAGAATCAGTATTTTTTGCTCCAACACGTGGCATCGCTACAACAGACGTCAGGAAAAAACAAAACAAGTCCAGGCTGCTGAATTGCTTAGAAGAGCGTCCCACAGATAGTGTTTGATGGCCGGTGTGTTTGCAGAGTCTGCAGGTCGTGGAAGACGTTTTCACTGTAGAAGGGCAGCGCATGGCTACATCTTGTCGAGTGATAGCGGTGAATAAATGAGACGACCACGGATGTGAAGACCTCATCTCGATATTGTTGGACGCTGAGACTATCGGTCACTCAGACTACAGGCAGGTAGGAGCTTAGATAGCAGCGGGCACCATGATGAAAACTTCAGTGATGGTTAATGACCTCTGACCAGAGCTCATGAGCTTAAGGTTGGCTACAAACAGTGTGATTTTAACGGTCTTATAAGTGCACAGCTCGCTACGCTGTACGACATGAATCTAATAAACTCTGGGCACGACGTGAAGTTTGCTGTGTGTTGATTGTACAATGAAAACAGAAGCTGAATCTCAGCCTACGATGTACGTGAGTCGATGTGAATGCACAAGAATCAAACATCATAGGCTTGCACCATTGTTAGGACCAGCTCGCTGGGAAAGGAGAAGTAACATAAAACCCTGATGTGAGCTGGTTGAAGTTATTTATTAACAAAACTTAAGATTTAACAATAAACACAAAAGTGAGGCAACGAGAGACTAAATGAGTGCTGTGAAAACAAGAACAAAAGGAGACTCTAACCTAGAGTTTTAAAATTGCTATCATGCAGAAAAATAAAATAAAAACGATCCAACTAATCCAGTCTATTAATAAAACAACAATCAGAACAGCACTAAAACACCAGTGAAGCTAACAGTCAATCTAAGGTGGATGCAGCCTCCTCAAACAGAATCTAGTGTCTCATCAAGTTCACAAAGGAACAACAATCATAAGACACAAAGAGGCACATGAGTGGGGCTGGCAGCAGCTCGCTGTCAGATGCTGGTCTGCTGATTGGTAGATGAGCCTTCTCCAGCACAGGTGGATGGAATCACATCAGCTCAATCAGATCCTGCTGCAGAGTGACCTGAGGGCTGAGAGCAGACGCACACACACACACCACAGACAACACACACACACCACAGACAACACACACCTACTGAGGACAACGGCCATAACAGCCATCCACGAAAAAGAAACTCGCGAAGGAGGAGGAGAAAACGAGGTGCCAGAAAAGTTCCAGGACTGGTGTCACCAAAGATGTATTTAAAACCCAAACTACAAACTCCAAGTTTTCCCCTTCAGACGATCAACCAGCGCGTCCACAAAGAGATCCTGCAGCGTTTGTTTCGTTTGAGAAGAGGCAGAGTTGTGGCAGGACCAGTCGTGGCTCCTTCAGCATGACAACTGCTCACAACACCCTGAGCATCCCACAGTTCCTGGCTGAGAAGAACATCACCGTGCTGGAGCAACCTCCCTACTCACCCCACCTGGCTCCATGGGATTTGCTCCTCTTCTCCAAGCTCAAGGGGGTCATCAAGGAGACCCGTCTTGAAGACCTGGACGACATTAAGATGGCTGTGACGATGGAGCTGAGGAGGGTCCTGGAAGAATCCTTCCAGGAGTGCATGGTGGTGTGAAGAGAAGGCATGTTAGACTCCAGGGGGATTACTTGGAAGGACGAAACTTGCATTTTGTAGTTTGGATTTGAAATATATCTTTTGTGACACCAGTCCTGGAACTTTTCTGACACACCTGGACACGGTCGTGGCTTGGAAGGAGAGACCAACTTGTGATGCCAGTTTTGCAAAAGGAGCTAGTGTCGCGCTGATCGGTCACTTCATTCTGCAGTTCTGTTGGTTGGTTAGTTGATGTAGGTCGCAGCAGCAGTTGTCCTGTGAGATGATCACCCCACGTTAGTCAGAATTATATCTCAGGTTATCTTTGGTCGCAAGACCACGACAACGGTCGTCCTTGAACCCTCCTCACAGTGCGACGTAGGACCACCGATTTAGAGCCAAGACCAAAGATATCGCAACGATTCTCTCATGATTGTTGTCTTTCCTCTGGGACGGCCAAAAGTTGCCCAGTGTGTAGCGGGCTTCAGACAAACTGGGATCAACTGAAATATCTCAGAGGTAACTGTACGGAAACTGAGTCTGCGCTTCAAATTGTGTTTGGCAACTGAAACAGCAACATCAGCACCAAACAAATGCCCACTGTGATCAGTTTATGTGATTGATTTTTCCATGATTGGTTGATAACTGTGCCCTTGTTAGTTTAGAAAAATGCATCCCTTGCTTCCTGCCACAAACTGCGCCCTCCCCTTCCAACACCGGCATGGCAGCAGACGTAACCAGAAGACTGGGTTGAGTTTCCCGCTGATAATGATGTGTAGAGATAAAGGCCCTGATACAGAACCAGAACATGTTCCTACAGGTGTTCCTTAAGAAGTGCTCGATCACTGCATACAAACTCCAAACTGATGTCATTTTTAGAAACTCGTCACATTAACCTCCTTCTTCAGAATCCGACGTCTTTGACACAGAGATCGACGCCTTCGTCTGGTTCTGATCCGACAGTCGACCTCACAGCAGAGAACACCTGAGAACGTTCTGTCTGCTTCCATTTAATTACAGCTTCACTCCTCCTCCGTGTTTTCGCAGCAGTTTCTGACATTTTCTCACTCTGCAGACGAACCGTCACGACCCACTTCGACGTCTGGTTTGATTTCTTCTTTCACCTGCACATAAAACTCATTTTCTTCTCTGTCTTTTCTGATACAATCTTCAGCTTTCTAAGTAAGAAGCATCAAACATACTAAAAATTCCTTTGTTCCTGCTCATCGTTCTTTGAGCTTTGGACTTTTTGTTAGGGAACGCTGCGAGAGAAGAGTAGGAAGAAACAAGAAGTGTTTTCCAGGAAGAAGACATAATGAGAGAAGACAACACATGAAAACAAGCGTGAAACCTGCAAGATAAAGAACTATTTTCATGCTACATTTTACATTTAGGAAATGTGTGCAATTTTCCAAGTAGATTTGAGTGAAATGATTGAATGCAAATGCTCAAATCTTAGTTTTAAACCCTCAGAGTCTTCATCTATATGCTGTTAAAGGGGACAGTAAGTAAATATTCTCTTTGAGATGAAGCTGCTGATGTGTTTGGGTCTAAAAGGTTCATGGTTTTTATCCTTTGTTCCCCTCAAACAACTCAAAATAATTACAGGAGTTACTCAATTAAATACTTTTTCTGAAGTCAAAAGACAATGAAGATCCAAAATCTCACAAAAGAAAAATCAACAAGTAAATGTAGAAGAAGCTAATTTTCAAGTTTGTGTAATTTGAATAAGTTGCTGTTAGAGGCAGATTGAGAAGTAGAAAACAAACTAAACTACAATGTTTTAGAGCAAAAACAAGGGAGAAGTAGGTCCGACTTTAAGGGTTGATGGAGGAAAAGTCGATGTTTTAG
>NW_007578667.1:0-2607 GCF_000690725.1 Stegastes partitus | reverse complement strand
TGATGGAGGAAAAGTTGATGTTTTAGGGGGTGATGGAGGAAAAGTTGATGTTTTAGGGGGTGATGGAGGAAAAGTTTTTCCTTTTTTAGTTTTAAAGAGTGACAGAAAGAACTATTACCTGAGTTGGTGGATGTTGGAGTCCAGAAGTTCTTCTTCATTCAGGGGTTGAACAGACGAGAAGTTGCTCCTGTTTTCGTGGGTAAAGTTAAAGAAGCTGTTTTTCTTTCAGACGGTAAAGACGAAGTTCTTCTTGTTTTTGATTTGTCAGTAGAGAGATTTAAGCTGGTTGAGGGTTGATGGAAGAAGTTTTATGTTGTTAGAAGTGACCAGGAAGAAGTTTCTTTATTTCAGTGGCTGATGAAGGAGTTGTTTGGTTTTAAGATGTTGCAAGGTTGTAGTTTGGTCAGAAGAGCTTTTAGGTGGTAACCAGGGAAAAGTGGGTGATGGAGGAGAAGTTGGTCTTGTGTTGGTGAGTCATAGTTTTGTCTTTTTTGAGTGGACAAGGAAAGGAAATTGTTCTTATTTTAGTGGCTGATTTAAGGGAAGTTGTTCTGGTTTTAGGGGCTGACAGGAAGAATCAGTTTACAGAGAACAGAGGGCAACAAAAAAGACAACAAAGAACAAAACCTGCCGACTGACTCGGTTTAATCATATCCACTGATGAATGAGTAGAGGCGACGGCTGAATCGATTGATTGGACAAACTCTGGAGTTTTACCACCTGTCAGCCTAATTACTTTCATTCGCTGTCAACGAAAAGGGAAAAAAAAATCTGCTTCCATTCCAATCTCTATGAGACTAAATCCTGGAAACAAACATCTTCTGAGTTCTCACCAAAGTCGGGTCTGGTTTCTTAAAGACAGCTGCAGGATTTTTTCTTCTGTGTGGACTCTAGTGTTTGCTGCTGCTGTAATTTTCTTTTATTGTCGCTGCGGCAGTAAAAACGTGACGTAAACGCAATAAAGAGGACGATTCGCTGCAGTAAACTCAGACATTAAACTCTCTGATATCATGCTGAGGGCTCAGGCTGCGTTTGTTTTTCTGTTCCTTCCTGAGCAATATTCTACTTTTAAATAGAACTATTGTAGTAAAATACGCTGAAACTTTTTCTGGGGGTTTATTTGCAGTTACATCAGGTTATAGGTGCAATACGGCCAATTAATGAACTCTGAAAGGTATGTTCAATAGTTACAAGATGCTTAGGTGAATCTTTCAAGCTGCAAACATCAATTTGATGATGTAATAATTACACAACATTAATATTATGAGTAATTTAAAGTTAAAGTTCTCTGTGAATTGATTTAAATCAGAATTCAAGTTGTTGAAAATTCATTCAGTTGGCTTGTTGATTTCTCTCCACCTTGAATTCAAGGTTTGAACTCCTTAAAACTTGAAGACTTGTATTTATGTTACCAGTTGTTTTTTTTTAAGTCTATTTTTTAACTGCAGCAAGACGGAGAATAAACTTTTTAAATAGCAGTTTAAATATCTGCAATCAAAGCACTTTCCATAATGCGGAATTTTGTATTTTGTTTTCTTTAGTGCTGTTTTTAGTTTCACATTTTTGTTCCTCTATTTGCCAGCTGAGGTCAATTATTTAATAAATAAATATTTAGAGTTTCTGTTTTAAAATCAGAACTTTATTAATGGTGGAAACTTCAAGGAAAAATGTAAAATTTCACCATGAAATTATTATTATTATTATTGCTATTATTGCTATTATTAGGGTCCGAGCACTAACGGTGGAAGGACCCTATTGAAACCCTTGTGATTATTATTATTATTATAGTTCAGCCAAATCAAACGCATTTTTGAGGGCCTAAACGTGCTCGAAAAGTCACCAAAATCGCCACGCACATCAGGACTGGCAGAAATCGGAAACTATCAGAGACGTGGACATGTCACGGCAAAAATGGCTCCACAGCGCCACCTTGAAAATTTCAATGGAGTCCTGTCCGAAGCACGTTTACCCTACAGCTACGCAATTTCATAGGCATATTGAGCTGGTCAGGACGAACAAAAAAGTCAGGCTGGGCCAAGCTCTAAAATGCAACACGGCTCAACTGCGCCGCCTACAATATTTCAACAGAGTCCCATTGTGGCTACGTTTCACCTACAACTATGACCTTCGCCACACATGTGTAACAACTCGTGATGCACAAAAAAGTCCATCAGCATGTTTCTGTAAACCCAACAGGAAATCTGCCATGTTGGAAAAACGGCGAGCATGGCGGGCCATTTTTGCTGAAAAACGACATGCTATAGCATGACTTTTTTATTCCACGCCAAAACCCAAAATGACTTTTCTTTGTGAAAAACTTTCCTCAGGTGATTTCTACGACATGCATCGCACTATTTCCACTGTGTACTACATCCTGACACGTTTTGACGACATTCTGAATCAGGACCTTTTTTGCCAAAAACGACATGCAATTTACTTTGTAGAGTGCATTGTGGGACAATGAGTACAGAAACAGGAATCACGAATCTTTCATTTTTGTAGTCAAGAGTTGCAACATGACAGACACAAACACAAACACACAAATGACTTTTCTTTATTGAGGCCTAAATACATAATGTGTTTTTTTTTCCAGAAGTACCTTCCTAA
>NW_007578666.1:249259-288981 GCF_000690725.1 Stegastes partitus | reverse complement strand
CACACACACACACACAAACACGGACACCGTTTGTTGTATTGAAACACAGTTAAAAGGCAGCGTGTGAGGAAACGTATAGGGCGCATCTTTCACCACAGTTTACATTCACACACCAATTTACACCACCACACACACACACACACAAACACACACACACACAGCGGCTGAGAATGTAATCAGGCGTTAGGTTTACCCTCCTATCAGTGTAATGGAGGTTAATGAATGATTAGGTCTAATAATTTTAGAGTGGAGCTCCAGCTTATCCACATGATGCATCAAACGGTGAGAGCAGCAGCAACAACAGCGAGCGCGTCAGCAGCGCCAAACAAAGTCACCATCAGCGCCGCGCTGGTGAAGGTAAAGGAAATGAACACCAGCAAGGCATCAACACTGAACTCACAGCATCACAGTACTTTAAAAATCTTTATCTTTTAGCTGCTTATGGCTGCTTGACCCGTGGTGCTGGGATGCATGTGTTTAAATATTCAGTTGCATTGAAAATATTTAGGTACAACAGCTCTCTGCCCAAAGAAGCCAACATGTCACTCAAGCTCCCAATAATGCCCCGATGCATTTACTCATGGATTTAAACATTTAAAGACAGTTTTAGGAAATACATGTGAGTAAATATTTTTAAACGTGTGCTATAGAGGAACAGGAAGACTTTAAAATGAAACCGTTTCCTACTGTTGGCTCTGATTTGCCAAACTGCAGGATTCATGTTGTTTCTTTTAATTTGAATTATTTTTGTTGGGTCGAACAATAAATGTTACACCCTTAGATGCTCAGGCCGTCTCCTAGTTGTAGTATTTTGTAAATGGTCAGTAACTCTGTTTGTTGTTGGACATCTTTAGGACTCTTGGCACTCAGAAGAATGAAGACAGTGAGGCTCTGTGATGTGGGTTTCTGTCCCAAGTCTTTGCTGCTAAATGCAGGGCTGTAGCACGTCGGCCCAGTATAGAACCAGTGACCTACCACATCAGTGAAAGGCCAATTCATGGACATTAAAATGCAAACGCGTGCATATTTCATAGTGTTAAATTTTATGAAGCATTTAAAGCCCCATCCCTCCAGTAGTAAATCCTAATGGTCTTATTTCCGATTCATAATATTCATACTCACCACCTCTAAGCAGTGACATTAAAAATGTTTGCATCTCCACCAACTTAAAGGTTGAAATTAAAGTGAGTTTGGCAGCGAAGACACATGCATATTTACACACACACACACACACACACATACACGGTGTGACTTTAGTGCAGATGTGCGCCTGGTCTCCTCTGCTGCATTGTGGCCCAGTTTGCAGCCATCTCCCTCTGATGTATAACTCGTTGTCCAAGCCTTAATGTTGATTTATTATCCGTCCATAAATTAGAAAAATATGTTTGAGAATTCCGTGGCGCAGCCAGGCTCTGCGGACCGTCTGGGGATTGGCTGACGTGTCAGAGGCGCATATTGGCTCGCTGGGCAGCCTTTTGTTTCCCTGCACCAGCAGGCATTTAATGAGTGCTGATGGCTTAAGGTAAATGTGTTAGGACAGACAGCAACAACAGCCACAAAAACAGCCTGCTACATGGGAGAGATGTAGACCGACTCAACTGCTTCTTTTTCTTTACAGACGTCCGTGCATGTTAAGCGACGGCGTGATTTTCGTTGTGAATCACTGGGCTCTCTTTGTGAGGAGTTAAATACAGTTTCATAAGCAGCCGGTGACCATAAACTTGATCAACAGTGTCTTTACAGACTGCTTTGGTAGCTTCACAAAGCCTCCGTCTTCCATTCAGCAGTTCAATAAAATGCCTCTCCAGAGCCAACTCATCATATTAGCTCCAGTTTCAGCAGCATGCAAGCCTATTTTTCTCTTATCCTGCTATTATCAAATAAGGTTGATTATTACTGGTGATGATTCTCCAGACGGTCCAGGCTGACTTGTGTACCGACATACATACTAATTTCTAATAAAGCCTCAGACATCTCTGGGGGTAGCATGTTGCAGCATAAACCAGCCCGCGCCACGGTCCTATCAGAAATGTTTTTGTGCAGTTCCTATTAATCATAGAAGTAATCACAGGTCAAGGTTTAATTTTGTGACATAAAAAGCTGCCGTGATGTACGCCGGAGCTTCAGTCCCCATTTATCCAGAACAGTCCCTGGCTCCATGAGACACAGCGAGCAGTGCATAATCAACACACTGAGACAGAAACATCATTGTCATCTTGTCTTGAGCTGACACTGTCACTTCATTGTCATGGCTGTTAGGTCTGCTGTGCTGATGTCCTGCTCCACTGTTTATGTTACAGATGTTGCAGTAATCAGAGCAGCAGCGTGTGAAGGACTCAGCCCGCAACCCCCGACCATCATCATGCCGGCAAAGGTCATTGTGGAAATGCTGGATGATGGTGATGGCTGGGATGGAATGAGACATGGTTCCACTGAAATAACCCATTTTTCCTCACATCAATGCTGTCGCCATCAGCGGCTTTCTTAACTCTTTACACGCTCATATTTCATATCAGAAAGCACAAAAGGCATCGCCGCAACGAAATCAAAATTTGTAGAACTTTGCCATCAGGTGTCTTGACGTTAAGTATCTTGTCTTGGTGGCTCAGTGCAATATCTGCAATTAAGGCGACTCATTAGGACAATAATAAGGACAGTAAAGCACTCATGTGTGCTCAGTGTTTGTTCATAATCCATTACCATATTTTAATCATCCTGTTAGAATTTTTGAGCCAATTACAGCGCTTGTTACAACATTAGCTGGCCAGTTTACCCTCCGAATGGCTTCACGCATTAGGTGGGATTCTGAGTGCCTTTTCTCATCCAGAAAACGATGAATCTTTCTCATAGAAATCCATACCCGTCAAGGCACAATTGCTGTTTTGATGCCAGCTTGGGTTGAGGAAACAACTGGTGCGGTTTTGAGGGGGGGGAAAAAAAAATGATGCCTGCGAGGCACACTTATTGTCCGTCAGCGGGGTTAGCTATGTCTCAGTCTGCGCATTTATCCTGAGCCATAATGGGGTGCTGAGTTGCTGGTGGCGGCCATTGTTTAATGATCTCCTTGGGCTCTGGGAGTAAACTACTGCAGTAATCAGAAGGGTAAACTCAGCTATATTTCAATTTGGAGAGCCGCTCTTCCGTTCAGAGAGGCCGCTCTGAGACAATAAATAATAGGACTATTTAGCCTATCCCACAGGCTGCCTCTCTGACACCTACCCAAACACACACACACACACACACACACACACACACACATATATATAAGTCAGCCTATAACAATTCATGTCCCTTCCATAAATCAGCCGCACTAAAAGCTGGTGATTAGCGACATCATTTAGCCCCTAAAACCCAAACAGCGACAACTGTTTCCTTCCCTGTTTTAGGGAGAAGATGGAGAGATGCACAGATGGTAAATTGGTTGGAGGGGAATGAACTGGAGCTGGATGATTGGACTTGGGGATGTAGAATAAATTCACCGCAGGTTTTCGGTTCTTATTGTGGCCAGCGACGGTTTTGACCTTGTGGATTACGACATGGTCACCGGGGACATGACAGTGACCTTTATGAAGCTTTTCTTCTCCTTGTTTATAAGGTTAACAGTTTTTTTTTTGTTTGATTTTGCAAATACACTGAGTGGAAAATATTGACTGAATCAATTAACTACCTAATTGTATAATATTTGCTGTTTATTTTGGACTGTAATTCCACTTAAATTAATTAATACGCTGGTTTTATCTCACAGTGTGCTTTGACAAGGACATGTTTTGTTTTAAATCAAACACTAAGTCCATTTTTTCTTCCTGTTTTTTGAAGCACAGCTACAGACAACCAATAGAGCATAATCAAAATTATACAAAGGCATAGATTTCAGGGGCGATGCATCCTCCTTAATGTTTAGGTCCTGTGCAAATTACTTTTATTCTGACAAAAACAGCATCACATTTATTTATCGTGATTTTTGATCATTTTTCATCATAACTTGATGCAGAAAAGCCACAAACCGGTGCATAAAATCCACCAGATAGAAGATTTTCAAGTGTTTTTTGTTAAAAATGCTCCTGGACACCTGCTTAATGTGTCAAAATCTGCACCCACGTGACTGTGACAACACCTTCAGTGTGTAATTTCATCACTTTTATACTCATTGAGACACAAACTGACAATATTCAATAGCCGAGTTTGCTCATCCTTTACAACAACTAACAGATCCACATGTAGGCCAAGAACAACCAGCTGACATGAATCCTCTTTTCACAATGTACCGTAGCGCTCCTTCCATATCCTGGTCCTTGTATCACTTGGGGTCGCATGTTGTGCCTTTAAATTTATGTTTTTTTTATCATGATATAGGCACAATTGCATTGTAATGTTCCTCTACTTACTTTCTTGTCACGAGCTCAGGAAGAGTCCATGATGAATATTTTATCATCTTTGTATCTGAAGCGTTTTTCAAATTATTGCTGCAGCGTGAAACACTCCTGGCGTTTATTTGCTCTGGAGAATGTCATGTTGAGAAGTTGAAAACTAAAGTCCATCGTGGCAGCGCACAATTCAAAACATAGTAAAAACCGTTGATGGCGCCACGCTGGGCTTTATAAATGCAGTGTTTTATGTCCGGGAGAAAAGAATATGAAACCAGAGGGAGCTTTTATGTACACACTCAAGGAGTACTTCCATCTTTACTATTTATCTTTCCTTTTGTTTCCTGTAAGGTTCCTAAAATACATTAACAAATGATCTGCAATAAGACAAGACTTTTTACTTTGTTTGCTCTGTTGGCATTGTATTTTCACTGATTAACAAAGACGTAAAAGAAAGGAAACAAATGAAAGTTGTGCTGCAGCATTAAAGAAAACTCCTCCTAGATTTGTGACAAATACATTTCTATGTCCAGCCAGCATTTAACATCACATTGTTTTAATGACAGAAATTAAATTCTAATTGATCCGCTTGTGTCTTTCACACAAGCAGCTGCTTGTTAGCAAGAAGAGAAGTAACGCTTCCCATCCTTATTTTTATTTATTTATTCATTTATTTTAAACCAACTGATTTACAATCGCCAATAAAATGAAACACATTAAGCTTACTAACCCAACAGTTTCCTCATCTCCCATCCTGCAGTACTGTTCCACTGGCCTCAGCGGAGAAGGATCAGACGTGTGTCTGATGATGGCTTCCTAAAGAGCTTCAATTAATGGCCTGTCACTTATCATTAGAACTGCTGAAAGGCGGGACGCTTGGGAGCACGATGCAAACAAAGGCACGTTTTAGAACGTCAATTCTAAAAGCACCCATCGACTCTCTGTTCTAGCAGCCGGCCTCGGAGGCCCTCGTCCCTGCTGGCCCCGAGCCCCGCTGTCTCTCCTGGGGGATTAGAGGGATCTGCCGAAATTAGCCGTTTGGATGACAAGCAGAGGCCAAAGGACGAGCGGGTGTTAATGTCCCCTTTTACGGGAACAAAAGCAGTGGGGATTTTAAATAACACGTCTCCGTTGCCGCCTGTGGCCACTCCAGTCGCAGCGTGTGTGAGGTAGGTTACTCAGCGGTGTTAATTGATTGAAGTCCTGCCTGATAGCCTACACTGTCCCGCATCTGTGGCTCAGGAATACAGTGTCTGTTCAAAGGCAAACCAGAGAAGTAAAAGCTAACGCTGACGGGTGAAATGCAGCAACCAAACAATCTAAGAATTTACACGACTGGTTCCAATTTAAAACGAGCACAACCCCAATATTGTGACAATAAGTAACAGTTCCTGGAAAAAAAAAAAAAAAAAAAGCGATAAACTAGATTTCAAAAAAAATGTTTCTATTAGGGGCTAAAGGTGCAAAATGTCAACATTCAACTTGAAGTCATACGATTCCTAATGCAGCCCAACTATCTTCGGTCTGGCACTAGCAAGGTTGTTTACTCTTCATTACAGTTTCAGACAGAGGCAGGGAGATCCTCAAAGAGAACATCCACAACAACATCCTCTTGACTGGGGCTCTGCAGTGCTGCTTTTGTCCATTACGCTTGGCCTCCTCATTGACAGCCAATAAATCATTCATTTAGAGGCAAAGCAGGGAGAGAATCAAACAGCCATTTCAGAGCCTGAGGCCTTTCACTGTAGTGGCTGCTGCAGGCCACAGATCTAATGTAGAGTGGCTAGGCTGCAGGCGGGTGGAAGGGCTCTTAAGAGACAGGAGCGCATTGTTTGGAGAGACGGGAAACGCTGCTCTCATTAGACCTGGAGCTGAAAACCAACCTGAAAGGCCTGCTTCAATTTACCTGCCCTGTGCTTGGAATAAATCACCCCTGTGTGTGTGTGTGTGTGTGTGTGTGTGTGTGGCATGCACAAATACAAACACAGGTACAACACACACACTCATAAGCAGACACTTACAAAAGGGCTTTATACATGCGTTTTAGAGCGCACCTCTTCAGGTTCAGAGTTGTTTTAGTGTAGCCCTTGTTAAAGCTAAAACCTTTTACCTCTCTGCCTCCAATGGCCCTTTTATTTGGCTGCTTTCTCATTCAAATCAGAATCACAATTAAGCCAGTCCTCACTTGAGTTCTATTTCTGCTTCTCCTTTCTCCTACACATTTGAGCATTTCTTTGCAAAAAAAAAAAGTGCAAAAGGTAACGTATGCACAAGCGAGACAACCATCAGAGCCACATCGAGAGCTGCCCCCGGCCAGATCGGCGCACAAGGATATCGCCGAGATCTGGAATATTGCCAGAAAAATCCAGGATAATTGTGAATTCTTATTTCGCCTTTGGCTTGGTGATATACTGAATTTCACGAGAGCCAAAACTCACTCAGCGCAGCCAAAGGAAAGAGAATCTAATACTTTCCACCAGGTAGTCAGGCACAGCGGGCAACACTCTGTGACAAATCCCAACACACACTGAGACCAAACAAAGAAAAGAAAGTGAATGAATTGCCCAGTCTCTGATATAAAGACAAGAAAAAGGGAGCTGACAGAGCACGAGCGAAAGGTAAGAAAAAGGACAGAGAGGAGGCAAACTGGGTAAAAGCAGAGCCCAGAGCTCCTGCAGAAATGCAACGGCAGAGATGTCAGACTATTTAAATACTGATGAGGCCCTGTGTCTGTCCTCGTCTCTGCTAATGACATGCTCGTCAAAGCCAGACAAAAGAACCTGCAGCCTGCTTCCAGCATGGCTGTCACAACACACACACACACACACACACACACACAGTCAACACATCAGGATACATCTGTGTTTACGTGTGTGTCGGGTCGGACGGGGGGGATTCTCGCATTCCTGTTCTGTCAGGGTGTAAGGTACCACGCCGAGAAGTGATAAATCTCCTCTTCCTTGTCAGAGACTGCTGGCACTGCATCCTCGCGACACACAACTCGCACAAACAAAGCAACAAAATCTCTACTCGGGTCTCTTTAGCATTTCTTTCGTTACTCTTTCCTCATTTCTCCTTTTCCTCCTGCCTCATTCCCTCATCCATTCGTTCTCTCGGCCTGCTGTGTCTCCACCAGCATTGAAAATTAAGTTGTCACACTGGAGCAGATGGATTACACACACACACACACATAGCCTACACAGAGTCACACACACACCGACACACAACTCATAAATGAGGTGAAATGGAATCAGACTCTTATTGAATGCCTGCTTGAAAAACTGTGTGGTGTCCATAAGCACTACACTCGGTTTCAACCCGTATCGATCTCCGCTTGTTATTTGTTTTGAAGTGAATAGTACGTACATGTTTGGACTAACGAGAAAGTCTTTGTCTCTCAGACTGCTGACAGGAAACAGCAGGTGATAGACCAACATCGTGAAAGGAATGGCCCCGCTATAAAACAGGCAATAAGCACCGCAAAAATGGGTGCCTCGCAAAACACATAAGTCTGCTTGACACATGAGCACAGAGTCATGTCGGACGATAAAGTGTCCACGCAACAGACACTCAAACGGACAAGGGGGGGGGAAATATATTTGTTTGGGCTCCGGCGTGCGACTACAATTGTTATTGCAGCTAGAAACAAAACTTTTACTCCAAATTGGCTTTAAAAAGACATCATAAAACTGTCCCTCCATCTTTCATCGCCTCTCCTCGTCGTCGTCTTCTCTCGTCTCCTCTTTGTGACTTTAGCTCTAAAGCAGAGGAGAGTGTCAGCGAGTGTTCTGTTTGATTCAGTGCTATCTAACCTTGCTTTATGAAAGCATTAAATTGATGGTTCCAGGCCAGCCCAGAGAAAATGCACATAAAACTGAAACTAACTGAGAGATAATAGTCCTCATAAACTGGTCTAAGAGCTCTATAACTCACAACGTCCTCAACTTGTTCTGTCTTACACAGCACGAGCTGTCACATACAAAATACTGATGGCCCCCGAGGCACAAACTGCAATGCAAATGCAAACAAAAGGAAAACCGGTCGACCGAAAATGGGAAAACGCGAGACGCAAACCTGTTACTGGGCTTAAATTTACTGATTAGCCTTATTGGAAACTAGAAAACCAAATCACTTAACAGTTAGTAAATGTTTATTTACACTAGAAGAAGAAAAAAAAGACATTTTGCATTATTATTGTGTGTAACTTAAACTTTTAAAGCAATATCTTGACATTTTGTTGAACACCCTCTTTATACAGATAGAGATTGTGTTCCTAACTGCTCTGTTGGATATTTTATCGATAATACATCATACAACTACTGCGTATTTCCCCTTAATGTGGAGTCATGTGTTTGCTTACGTTCCTTATTACCAAATAGGATGATATCTTGTGTCAATGTGTGTAGAGCAGCGGTCGTGTTCGCAGCAGCTGCTGTCAGTTAGATGAGTGATGAGCCATGTAAGGGACATAAGGGCAGCTTTAACTGTGCGCGTGTGACTGAGTGTGTTTGTAAGCTGCAGAGACGATGAAGACATTTTTTACTCCAGAACTTCTAAAGGTTTGCTCAGCGTCCTCAAACCAACTCTGCCTCTGGGTCCTTGGGCCTTCTGTGTCTTATCTGTTCATTCCTTCATTCTATCCTTGCAGGACAACACAACCAACAAGATTTATAGGTCAATAAACATTCATCCAAAACACACAGAAAATGCACAGGATAATTGGTGCGATTGCATATGCAGACGACTGCTGTGGCCCACACTGAGCGCCTGAAATCTACGAGTCCATTGCAGGTCTTTGCAGGTTGCACGGGGTGGTAATGGATGGCCAGTGGGTGCCCGCTGACGTGTTATTCTTTTATAAAACATTGCCTCTGCGTACCAGAGCGCAGGGGAGAGTGTGTCATGCTTGTGATGAATGACCAGAGGGTAACATCTTCACTCCTGACCCCTAACACGGGCGTGCATGCTCACACATAGACACACACACAGACCTGCACAAAATCAAGCATGCACTCATGCACATTCAAGTTAGTAAACAGATTTTTTTTTTGCACTGTGAAAGCACTGCAAACATGTGATGCAGTGAATTGGCTTAAGCAGATGGTGATCCATGCAGGTTGGTGACCTCTCAGCGTGCCTTCCCTCTGACTGTGTGGTGAATACAGAAAGATGCTGGAGCTTTGTATTCTTTTCAGCGCCTTTCCTTGCATCGCTTTCATTGCTTTATTATTTTTTATTTGATCACAGATCAGTCGTTAAAAAAAAAAAAAAAAGACTCTTCCCTGGTTGCTCTCATTTATCACACAGCTTGACTAACAGGCCTGCAGTCATCAAAGGTATCTCCAGCTATGTCCCCAAACAAAAGCATGAAAGACAAACATCAAAAGCGGCTCCTGTTAACGCAGGACAGAGCCGGAGGTGCTGGACAATGCCGAGGAGCTGGAGAGGGGACTAATAAGCGCTGACCTCCTTTTTACAGGTACACCAGCAAACACTTGAGCGATATAACAAGCGGGCACAGAATGCTTATACATTAGAGGAGCGAGGCCGAGAGCGCTGCACCACAAGAAGCAAAAAGAGAAAAGAAAAAGAGAGACAGAGGAAGAGATGGGAAGAGAAGGAGACATGATAGGGAGGAAAACGAGACAGAGGGGATGAGGGGGGGAGACGATGAGACAAGGAGACAGAGACAGAGTGGGAGAAGGTGGCGGATGAGGCGGCAGAGGTTTGGTGGGGCGGGTGGGGAAGGGGGGGGACAGGCAGCCAGTCTATTATCAGGGGTCTATAGAGAAGCATTTAGGGACAAATAGGACACCACCCCCCTGTCACCCCAAACCATTCAGCCCCTGACAGCCCAGCCCATTCAGCCAAACCCCAGGGGGAAGTGGCAGAGGGAGGACAGGGATGGGGTGGGGAGGGGGGGTGGAGGAAGCAGGATCGGGGTGGTGCTGAAGATGGAGTACCCCAGTACCACCCCTCCATGATGCTTCAGATGCTGTATCTTAGCAACGGCACTCAGGGTGTGACCTGTAGTCATATGGCTCCATTCAGTTTCACACTTCTTTAACATACACGCACACACGTGCACATGCAGGGGCCCCCGCAGCGCTTATCAGGGGCCACAACAGGCTCTCATGTACAACAATTAGCACAGATCATGCCTCCCACCCTCCTCCTCCTCCTCCTCCTCCAACCTGGCCGTACCAGCAACCCCACGGGGAGCAAACTTAATTACCATCAACAGACAGAGGGGAGTTTATCTTTACACACTTAAGATGATCCACTCTGCACTCGCTCACACACACACACACACACACACACACACACACACACGCTCACACACACACGCAGAGGGTGTGTCATCTCATACAAAACTTCCAATTTCAGCGCGCTGTCAATCACACGCTGATTAAAGCCGCGTATTGATGGCATTCTTCTCTCCCCAATTTTCATATGGAATTAGCATTTAATGAATTGTGTGCAGATTAATTATAACATAATGATATTTAATTGTTACCAGCTAATTGTTGTGGCAGTCTTTGCTTTGCAGTTGCCGGGAACTTTGGTTAGTTTTAGTTGGGAAAGGAACAGTTGGCTGGAGAACACTTCATTAGGCACCATTTAAACTTGAAACATTTCAGTAAAAGAGCCTTTTAATCACCATCACTTACTCCTTCTCTTTTTTTTGGGGGGGGGGGTGAAAAATTAGCGTGTTATGTTTCAGTCCGCATAAAGCTGGAAGGCATGTTGTGGGTGAGGGAGATGCGTTTGTGTTAATAAACATGCTGTTGCACCTTTCCAGCAAAAAGACAGACAGATGCACTGATGCACTCACAGACACACATGCTGGGTGTTTGTTTGGTAATACCCCCCCCCCCTCCTTCAGAGGGATAAATGTCTTTATCAGCCTTGTTCTTGTTAATAGATTTATATACTCCATCTATTATTTATCCAAGCATTATCACTGTTGCCTAAAGCTAGTGATGTACAATGTTTACCATGACCTTGGGCCACACACACACACACACACACACACACACTAGCAGCACACTCAATTTGGCATGGAATTGGTGAGTGATAATAAACACGCGTGCAATAATTGTCCCAAAGTCACTTTGATCTTTTTCAACCCTGAGGAACCTTGCAAGCCAGGAGGCCTATTGAATAAGATTGTCTACCGAGTCTTTATGACTACTCATTAAAACACACTTTTATCATTTGTTATAATATAGCGCACTCCTCTCCAAATGACATCATTAAACATAATTCAATCTTTACCTCTTCTTCATGTGTGCTGGTTTTGCTGATTTATTCCCACTTTTATTTCATTTTCTCTCCCCGTACAGTGCGACTGCAAACTGCTGCACTGCCCCTCTGTGGCCGGCTGCGGAGCTGCAACGCGGATAACTGCAATGAAAAGGTGAAGATGACAAACTAAAACTGTCCGCTGGACTCGAATTGATGCGCAGCGTTGCTGAAACATGAAAAGACGGCGTCAAGTTTCCACAAACTGTGAGGGAAACACCGGGAACAGAAACTCCCAAACACATGGCTCTCTATCTCTATCCATCTATACTTATATTTATTTCTCTTTCATACATATACATACACACATATATATAAATACATGTGCACACACACACACACACATAGAGCAATTTAGTAAATGTCATCAGGTCTGCAGAAAGAGAGGGAAATAGGCCTGCCTCCCATCTTTGTATCGGGAACACAGGTGAGATTGATGAGTAGCGTCTGTTTATGATATCGGTTATTCAAGATGAAAGATGAGGGTTTGTAGAGGGGTTCCTCCCATTCACTGTCATTGATTTACACACACAAACACACACACACACAGGAGAGCATACCCACAGTGAGTGTCCTTGCTTTGTCAATAGTCAAGGTTATATCATATGCAGCCCAATATTTGACTAATATGCCGAGATCAAACACAGCGAATAAAAATTTACTTTTGGTTCATCGTGGCAGAACAAAGACCGCCTTCTTAAGGGACACATTCTCACCGCACAAGCAAGTAAGTACAGGGCGCACATCCATCAGTGGGAAAAGAACATAAAAAAGAAAAAAAAGTGTGGTTTAAAAGCAATAAAAGACGGCAGGGAAATTTGCGAAGAGCAGTCAGGGCAGAAAACGAAGCACTCAAGCTGGAGCCAATTCTGTTCTGGTGAATTAAAACCTAAACCTCCTTCACATTAACATCCACAGAGAGACAAGTGCTGCGGTAAGTGAATGTGTTGCCTGTGTTTGTGTCAAAAGCCTGTTTTTCTTCCCCGGCCAATTAGAGTGACTACGGCACAAAGGCAGCTAATTTTGTCAAGCTCCTGTAAATGGAATGATGGATGCTGACGTGGAGGGTGGCTGTGTGGCGGTGGTGGTGGTGGGGTGGGGGGGGCAATGTGAGTGAATGTACGCTCCGTGGTTACCCAGCAAAGCCCCCCTTGTTAAAGCTTCTTGCAGAGAAACACGTGCAGGCAGACACAGCCGGAGAGAGAGAGAGAGATGCACAAACATTCCCTATTCATGATGAATTAAAAACCTACAACACACTACTTTTCACAAGAGAGCATTCATTATGTCGCCCTAATGTAATGGCATAAAGCACAGGAGCAACAGCCTATCAAGTGCAGCGATTTGGCTTTTTTCACTTGTGCTGTTTCGTTGCTATAGGGTAATTTGTAGCACTCAGCAGGGCAGGGTAAAGTGAATCAAGATTAATTTACATGCAGGCGAACACTTAGGCAAGGCAGGAGCGGTAAGCAAACGCACCGTCTCTGCGGCTGAGCAGGAAAGAAGGCAGCAAGGCAGAAGGGGGGGAAAAGTGTTGGATAATTAAGGAGCATCAAATGTGATTGCCGAAGGCAGTTAAAAGGCCACAACATGCAGACCGGGGTTGCTCTCAGAATGCAGCCTTCGCATTTCAGTCGGGCTTGCATTGATGGAAGCATGGATTCTAATGGGAACAACAGCCGCACAGCCAACCAGCCACTTCGGATTCAGTCTTCATTAATTGCGCTTTAGAGTCTCCCCTCTAAGCATATTATTCCAACGCATTAGTTTGTCTTCGTTTAAGAAGAAGCGTGCCACACTCAGTATTTCACCAAACAAGACAGTGCGCCGCTACAGTCTTTCAAAGAGCCAGGGAACCCCTGCATGAACCAAAAAAAGCAGAGGTTGTTCAATTGAAACACTTGATTTAAATAACACAACGCAACACATCACCGTGACACAAAGACAAAGCAAAGAGTCCCCGAAGACGCCAGGCCCCGAAGTGACAGGGCTAACTTGGACAAACTGCTGCAAACATTCAGATACAAATGCAACTACAAGTGCACAAAGGAGAGGGGAATGAAAATAGTAAATGAGCTGTTTGAACTGGACACACGTCTCAGAGAAGCAATGGATGCTGAATCCTTGCCCCACTGAACAGACTCAAGATATCAGAGAAAGAGATCACTGGGATGGGATAAAAAGAGAATAGCTGGTGGAGTTTCTCCCCTCTGTCGCTCAGCGGTAATGGACTCTGGACCGAGGCTGTGGCAGGGGAATCTGATCAAGCACGCCGTCCTGGAAACGCATGCACACACTTCACACACACACAGAATCATTGTGTCAAATCTGAATAAACACAAACACACATCGGGCGGATTGCGGGGTGCAGCCTGGGGATTTGGGGAGAGCGTCTGGCATATTTGGCCATCTCAGATCTGCTGTCAGGGCCTGAATGCAGGATGACAGCGAGAGAGAGCCCGCGGCGTCTGGAGACCTGTCTCCATCTATGCATCTCTCACATAAACAAATTCTCCCATCGCTGTATTCAGACTAGCCTCTCTGCTCTATTACACACAACACACAGCTGCCACAAGCACTCAGACACCCAATCAACAACCACGGTGAGAGAGGAAGAGAGAAGGGGAAAGGAAGAGGAGGAGAAGAAAGAGGAAAAAGCAAAAAAAAAAAAAAAACGAGGGGGGAGAAGGGCAACGGAGGAGAGATGGAGGAAGAGGGGGAGAGCGAGACGGGAGCAGCGCCGGGGGAGATGCTGAGATGAGAATGTTGAGAGGAGGCCAGCGCTCCGGATCTGTGCTCAGTGTTCTGTCTGGCCGAGCAGGAACCTCCTGAAAGCAGGACCACGACCGACGAGGATGAAAGAGAAATGGCCTCTAGTGGGATGAGGAATGAACAAGGGGCTGGAGCGGGGGGCTAAGGGTTGCAAACACACTGAACGCATGAAATATTAGGACCACCTGCTCTTTCCATGAAATAGGTTGAGCAGGAGAATGCAGCGACTGAGGCCAAATATTAAGGGAGAGCGATCCTCGAGTTATGTGCGATCGCAGCGGCTCGGTTTTCAGCACATTCGATTACCAATTCCAGATATTTAAGAGTTTGATGTGCATGTGTTTGTTTGCTCCCTCTTGGTGTTTTGTTTCAGTTAAAATTTGCAGGAGGGATGTTAAATTCTGGGTTAGAACGGGCTCTCCATTTGTATTTTTAGATATTCTAAAGGGCTCATCTTGAAGTAAAGCTGGTGGAGGCAAGTCTGTGCTGTATGTCGCTGTAAAATTGCAAAAACCCACATGATTATACAACAGGGTGAGTTTCTCAAAATGGGTTTCACAGCCAGAGGTCTAACACCGGAATACGGCAGATGATTATTTTAACTTTAATTATTAATTCTTGATTAATGCCCTGATTGTTTTCTTGGTTCGTCATTTTGTCTATATAAACATTCCCAGCACTACGTAGCAGAGCCCATTTTCAAATAGCTTGTCATGCTCAACAGGTTAAACTGAGATAAAACTTTATTAATCCCGATGGAGAGTCTTTTGCCAGATTTTGCTCAGAAAACATAATTTCGTAACGTGAGGAAATGCAGCGCCTTGTAGGACAGCAATAAGGTATGAATGTAGAATAGAACAGAACAGAATAGAATAGAATAGAATAGAATAGAATAAAACTGTATTAATGCCTTTGGTACAAGACCTCAGGGAAATTGCTACACAAAAAAACAAACAAACAAACAAAAAAAAAATATATATATATATATGTGACTGAAAATAAGAACAAGTACGCTTAAAGGAGACTAGAATAGAAAAAGTAATACTGATAATGGTTCTGGGGTAGTAAAGTACACATGATAATAAAAATACTGCACGTAGAATTAAAATATAACACATGATGAAGTAAGACTGCACGTACTGTAAATAGGTAAAACTAATATTGGATTAGTGAAATTAACCGACACATTTACTTCTTCTAGCTTCTCAAATATGACTCATTTACTTTATCTTTGTACATGAACACCAGCATTAGAAGCAGTTACAGGTGGTACAAGAACAACAGATAGTTAATAATAAAAGCCAGATTTATTAGATTTCTTTAAAAGTTTTACTCTTTGTGGTAACTCGTAACCCGTGTCTTCTCACATTGAGGAGGAGAGGAAGAGTTTGTAATAATTAAAAGCTCGTTTTGAATCCGGGTTCGTGGCAAACGGAGGAGCGCGGCACTTGTAAAAAGCAGCTCAAAACTTAAAATGGGCAGCACGGCGAGCGTGATAGGTGGACTAGAACACACCCAGACACGGCGCTGTTCAGCCAGATTGATCTGCCACATTACAAAACATCCCTCCTCCTTCCTCTGCATCCAGCTCCCACCTCCTCTGATCAGAGAATTGATCCCCGGACCAGTCGATCGGTTGCTACTCTGTGATCTGGGCCGGGCCAATTACTTCAGTGAGTAATAGTGATTAGTTTGTGTCTAGATCAATCCGCCCTGATCCAGGCGGAGAGGCCGCGGACGGAGCCAGGGGAACCACTGACTATTCACATCAACGGCACATTTGTGAAACAACAACAACAACAACAACAGTGTCGATGCAGGATCCTGTGCTTGGATGTAATTGTTCCTTCATACTATCAGATCTCCACAGCGCCGGATCTATTCAAGGCCTTCTACATTTACAATAACCTAAAAATGGAGGCCTTTTTTTCTCTCACAAAGACAGAAGTACACACATACATGAATCCAGCACATATAGTTAGCGCCTAAATCTCAGCCTGTGGCATTGGTGTGACATTGTACAGGTCATTAAAGGAAAACTGGTACTAATGTCGAAGGCAAATCTATTTATGTTGATAGTATTCATGGGCAATCTTTCCATAACATTGATCAACACAGTTTGTCTAATAGGAAAATAATAAACAATTACTCCTGCAGACGAGAAGGGTAATTGATTTTCTTCTGTAAATTACTACCACCATCAGCCCTGCATACACAGAAAGGTGATCATCTGCATAAAATCAATGGGATATGATCCTATCTGTATGATAATCATGGACTGTAGCCAAGGAGCCTCTCCTTAAGCTTCGGCGACGAGAAAGCAACGGCAGAGGGTAAAACAAAGAGACACAAAACTTCAAGCGCTTGTAAAAGACGGCTGTGCTCTCGGTAGATCCTGCGCATGTCATTGCTGGTGCAGAAACCTTTGTGTACTGTGAGGGACCAGAGCATCCTCTCACCACTAGAATCAATGCTGCATAGATTGTGTATGACATTTAGGAGACCGTTAGCTGCTTTGGAGCTAATCTGAGCGTCCTTTTGAAAACTGCACTTCAGTATACATGCGTGTTTGTGAGAGCTGCACAAACTCCTGCAGTAGTTGCATTAAATAAATCTCTAAGATTAATTTCTGAAGGGTGCTCACGCCACCCCTGGTGTTCCCAGCTAGACACTGACGTATGGTGATTGGTAAGCCCACCACTGGACAGCTGTATGTATGACTGCGTGCAGGCCTTCCAATCAATAACGCCACCGATATTAATATCAGCGTGTGTGTCAACAGGCGAGTGTCTGCCTGCAGTAAGAATGAATGGGATGGATATGACTTACTAACACTATCCACAAGACGAATAGAGCAAAAAATATCAAATGCAGCCATTTTTCTAGGGGAAGAATCAGAGCAGTGGTCGTTTGTTTAATAATTTGACTTGTTTTTTCTGATAATTTTGAGTTTATTTGCACAAACAAGGACTTTTCTACCCCAGAAGCAAAGAGAATATGATTTTTCCAGCAACCTAAAATGAATTGAATTAAAAACATGCACATGATACATATAAATGAGATGCATTATGATGTATAGGGACATTTTAGGCAAATAACAGGTAAAGTCCTGATTATTTGCACCCTATAAATATATTCCTCACAGTATGGAGAAGGCTTCAATTTTTGTTTATTACAAGACTTTTCCTTTAATTTAAATATATGCTCCTTTTAATAAAGTTGAGGCCCTTAGGAACTCATTTAACGCCAAAAAAACACATAAAAACATAGTAAACCAGGGGCTTTTTCCAGCTTTGCCAGGCCGTTCTTCCATTCTTGGGCTACTTGCAAATAGCTCAAACTGTGTGAATGTACAATCAGCCTGTAAGACGCCTGAGACAGGATGTGAGCACAGCACAGCACAACCTGTAGCAAGACAGCAAGAGAGCTTTTAGCATGATTACTGTACTGTACCTCCACATCTCCATGAATCTGTCTTTCCTATTTAGCAGCCAAACACAGACATACTGTATAATGAATCTATTTCAGACGCCGACGGCACTCAAACCCTTTTCATTTCGTGTTCACAAGAAGAAAAACGTGGGTACACAATTTTGTTAGACCCTAAAACCAAATACAGACCTTTTCAATAATAAAGGCTTTGGGCTTTTAAAGCTGAGAGAATGAGTAGCTGGAGACAAACAGCAAGAGGAGGCTTTCAGTATATTAGCTTCTCAAATCAAATCACCATGAAGGGAAGCCAGAACCAGCATTTAACATAGTAAGGAGCCCCGGACACAGAAGAATAAAGTGAATGCTCTATTTGAATCTGTCCTTCCTTCATAGATTTTAATGGCCTACGGTAAAGTGAAGTGCGTTTACACTTGATAACTACATTAGCCCCAGACTATTTTTTAGAGCGCGGCCGGGGTTTAGCCCATTTACCATTTCCATTACCCATGTAAATTGCACAAAATGAAATCAAAACCTCGTCCTCCAGCCTGTTATCAAATTATACTGATTTATTAAAACTAGTTAATCTGAGAGACTAAGTGGAATTAAAGGTAAAGACAGAAGCGTAATGGCCTCTAATGCAAAGCCGGCACATCACCTCACAATGAAGTGAAATTTGCAGGTTTGGACACAGCGAGTGTGTACAGCTGAATTATAGTTGTTGAAGAAGTAGCTTTGTCCAGATTGATGTCCTGCTTCCGTCATGACCGGCTGGAAGGCTGAGATCACTCAATACTAATCAACAGGCTGGACACGAGCTGGTCTTTATCACTTTGTCCCCTTTATATGACTCCCAACCTTGGCTGTGCGACCAGTTGCCTGATTTCTCATTTTGTTGCACTGCGACTGACAGTGAGCGGCTCTGATTGAGGGGATCCATTAGGGATCAGCCTGAGGAAAGCCTGTTTGATGGATGAGACCAGCAGTCACCTTCAGAGCTTGCTAACAACACCTGTATCCTCTCTGTCACACACACACACACACACACACACACAGACACACACCGTGCACACTTTTGCTGACATATAACAATTCACATATATTGTACCGAGAGCGAGAGACAAAGAGCGATTTTAAAAAGATGAAAATCTTTACTGACTTATCAGCAGCGACTGCGCAGTTAAAGCTTTAACCAATAGCTGGTGAGATTACACTTGTAAAATAAAGAAGCTGCTTTAAAGCAAAATATGTTAAATCGAGGCCTGATTTCCATTCAAGGAGGCAGAAAAATGTTTTTTTATCCATTCATAAGCTCCACATGAGTCCAAAAAACTAAAATAATGCTTAAGAATGATAGAATTTCAAAGAGTTCAACAAGTTTTGGATGTTTATTATAGAAAAATCCAGAATATCTTTTTATAAAATCCTGAGTATGACGGATTTTCTCCTCAATAGTTTGACATACAAAAAAAATCTCAGAGACGTGAATGAAAAATAGGCTGCGGTTGACTATAGTTGGCCTATGTGACTAAAATATATTTCAGCAAGATCAACTGAAGAACTGTTATGAAATACAGTTTAATCAACTCATTCAATGAGGACTAGACACTAATGTTGTAAAGATGTCGCCCCTTTAACAAAGAAATCAAATATCTCATCGCTATCATAGCAAGAAATCAAACGACTAACAGCTACAGAATAAATAGAAATATCAACAACTGTTTCCATCTTCATCCAGCTCTGGTCTTTAGCTCTAATTTGGTGTAATTTAGGGCATCTGTTTCAACACTTAAATACAAACTAGAGGACAAACTATATAAATACAAACTATATGATTAACAAGGCTTGTTCTAGTTTCTGTGGTGGTGGAGGGTGAAATAATCACAGCCTGTGACGACACAAGAAGAGTCGGGATTCACCTGGTTGAATACTGGTACAGTGTTGGGAGGCATTTAGCATCATTTGTGAATGTTTCCAACCACAGTGGGCCTCTGTGAGAAATATGATCCTTTTGCATATTTCAAGCTGTTTACAATATATACTGTAGAACTTTGCACAGGTGATTAAATTGCCCATTCCTGCACACTGCACATATTTCTATTACTTTCTAACGCTTATAATCCCTTGTTTTCAATACAGTTGCTGCTTTTTTTGGCTTGTAACACTTTTTTACGCTACATATTCGTGTTTACTGCTGTGCACTAAAACATCAAGTCAAATATTCCTCACGTGTGAAAACCTACTTGGAAATAAAACTGTTCAGATTTCTGATTCAGTGTGTAAGACTAAACCGATAGAAGCAGTAACAACAGACTGTAACAGTCTTTGAATAAATCACCAAGTTATGTATGAAACCCAGTCTTTATTTCCCCATTAGGCAGCAGTTGTTTTCTCCACTCAGCAACACAGAGTATGTATACGAGTCTACACGTGTGCGTATACACCAGCGGTGTGAGTTAGCGTGTGTTGATGTGAACAGTCTTCAGCATCTAGCGGGCTAATTGCTCTCAGCAGTATTATCTCATTAGGGCCCATCAGCATTTGACATTTAAATACAGAGCTGCTAAAAGCCTCTCTGCTTATTTAACATTACCATTACCATCCACCACATCCTCAGGAGAGGCAGGCCAGGCCTTGGTCTTGTTAGCTCTTTTTCTTCTAACTCCCACCTCTTGAAGCCTCGGGGTATTTCTTTTTTTTCCCCCTTATATCACCAACTGATGCATTTAATAAGAATAATGTTGCTAATAGCTACAGCGCGAGTAAAAGCGAGAGCGCAATAATATCAATAAAGCGGGAATGCTGTGACGAGTGAAGGTAAGCAGGAAGGTGAAACGGAAGACGGGGGAGAGGAGAGGTGGGAGAGGGTGAGAGTGAGGGAGGGAGGTCAGCGGAGAGGGAAGGTAGAGCCTGATGGGCACCAAATGAACAAATTATGACGGGCTCCATTTTGCAGGATGGGGTCACCCCCCTCCCTCCCCTCTCCCCCTCTATCCCACCCTCTTCCCTCTTCCACTCCTCCTCTCTTCTCTTCTCTCTCCTGACAGTTCAATTTCCCCCTCTCGCCTCCCTGCTCCTGCCTGCTAATTGTGAGTGAAGCCTTATCATTGGGCCCCCCATCCACCCTCGGTCCGAGGTATCGCAGTGTCTGAGAGAGGAGACTGGAATGTCAAAATGTTATCCGAGACAGCAAACAGCCAAAGAGACGGAGGTCACACACAATAAGACCGGACGTTCATCTGAATGCACAAGCGCAGGCTCGCCGCCTCTCACCGAGAGAACAGACAAAAAGACAGGAAAACGTCGCGATACGAAAATGTGGGGAAAATATCACTCATAAATTTAAGGTTTCAATTTTATTTATTTTTTATCTCCTTTGCAAATGTGTTACAGGAATGATCTCTGCATGCTGTTTATAGTTCTTACCGTCTTGTCAGTGATCTGAAAAATTGGTTGCGGCGAACAATAACTGAGTGCCAGGTGTCAATCAAAAACAATCATTAGAAAACACCTCCGCTGCAACGGGGGGCAATAAATCTTTGATCCAATAGATTCGCATCTAAAAAGATATTGGATTTTGAAACAAAGAAATCAAACTCAACCATTCACAGCGGGGGCAAATGCTTGGAGCTGGATTGATTCATGTGCTTTATAAAAATACCTGCATGGTGGGTCTGCTGAAGTCTCATTGGGTAAAACCCACACAATCATAAACACACCCTCTCCTGATCAAATCTTGGCTGAGAGCACTTGACTCTTGTGTGCAAAGTGGAGCTGAGCTATGTTATTTACAGACCAGAGGAGGCCAGGTTTAAATGACACCTGAGCATAAAGCTCATCTCACACCAGTGCTCAGCTCTCCGTCTCTACTTTGTCATTTGAAATTGAAGCGTTGCCAAATGCATTTGCTCGTGGTCTTCTTCCTTTAGTCGTACTGTTCACTTTGTTCAGACGAGACACAGACAGATAGACAAACAAGCTGAGAGATATGAGGCAATCTGTACTCTGAGGGGAGCAGCTGGCTTTTGGATGGGTCGGGGTTTAAAGTGCTTTACCGGTCAGCCGATAGGGCTGATCTAAGGTCAGAATAATCTGAATGCAGAAGGAACTGTGAGGGGCTACACAGGACAGAATCACTGACCCCAGACGTCCCCCATCACAGAAAGCTAGATGGAGGGTAAGAACCGGGTGGAGGGGAGAAGATTCGGAGCAAGAAGAGGGGATGGGGGGGGAGAGAGCGTTCATCTATATTCCAACACTGGTAATGAGGGTTAATTCATTGGTTAAGGATTAACAAGGTGCAAGAATATGATAGGCAAGCAGTTGGCTTCTGGAATATAGGTTTAAATCAACCCCATTAAGTGTGATGTAATTTCAGCTCCAGAGCCCCGCCTAGTGGGAAAGTAATTACGCCGTGACTTCAGGGACTCTTCTTAAAGTAAAACTCCAAACCTGTGGTGCAACGGTGCTGCGAGTTCAAACACAAGTCAGTGATTTCCATTGTCTCCCTCTTTAATCTCCCCCTTCATACGTCACACGACGTCTGAAATTGTACAATTAAGTCTGCGTGAAAGCCGCTTAGCCGTGAGTAAACTGCGTGTGGTGTCCATTAATCCATACGTGTTTATTAATCTGCATGTGTGCCACAAACGAGAGTAAACATATTACCAGCATCACCTAATGATGGCGTTATATTATACAGTTGTTGCCTTTGCTGTGTCCATGACACCCTGGTGTGCACATCAGCCTGACAGGGCGCTGAAGACGTCGCTGGTGTGCAGGTTTTATACCGGCTGTGATTCGTGATGGCTTTAGTTTGTTTTCACACATCTTAAATGAAGAAACCGTGCATGCTTTCAGAGCATTCAAAATACGCAAAAGGTCATTTAAAAATAACCAACAGCATGTTTGTTTTTCCAGCATGTGTCCGTTCAGCCGAGTGCGATGTGTGATGTTTTATAAATTAATCGTTTGGTCAAAGAAATGTCAGAAAACGTTGAAAAATGTGGTTCAGTGTTTCCCAAAGTCATCTTATTTTCTACACAACTCACAGATATTCAGTTTACTGTCATAGAAGAGCAACAAAAACCCGACAATATTTAACATTTTAAAAGCTGGAATCAGAGAACTTTGATCTGTTTATTTACTCAAACCGATTAATGAGTTATCGAAGTAGTTGCCGATTCATTTTATCGACTGCTAATCGATGTTTTGTTGCAGCTCTGATCACATATTTACATCAAACTCATTACGTTACCCTCTAACTAAGCATATTTTCTCTTTCTATTTGTCCAAGAAAAGGTATTTTAGGACAATCGGAGCAGGTTCAAGAAAGGACAAAAGCTTCTTTTGGGCAGTAAAGCAGGGCTTAAAGCAGCAGGTTTGGCTTCAGAGGTCTTTGCTGGGCCTTGTGTGCTTTTCTACAAACTGACAAAATTAAGAATTTAATCCACACATTGGCTTAATAACTGGGTTTGATCCCCGTGTGTGTGTGAGAAATAAGATGAACCTGACCTCCAAGGCAAGCCCAGACTAACTAATGACGGCCCGAGCTAAGCTAATATTTCATCATCACCTAGCCGCTGTGTGAATGATCCTGATGCTATTAGCAGACTAATGGCTAAATACTCCGGCGCTGCTAAAGAGGAGGCAGCCGCGGACACACTTAGCATCCGCTGGCTCGTTTAGCGTGGACATAAATGAGCGTGTGAAATGAAGACATGAGAGGGATGGGCACACCAGTGACCCCTGCATATATACGTGCACGTATACAGCAGACACGTGCACCACCAACACCACACACAAGCACGGACATAGTGACCCCTACACAGTTGATGAGACGGGAGCTGATATGCGAGTCAGACGGAGCCACATTTGTAAAAAGCCATAGCCAATTACAGCAGCGCGGGCTGGGGGATAATAGCCTGCCTGTCAGGCTCCGTGTGCAGTATATGCGAGTGCATGTATGTGTGTGTCTGCGCCCGAGCACGTAGCACCCAAGAGTGAATATCGGGTTCCTATTCTCATCTATTTGCCCTATATCTCCATTCCTTAGATATTAATTTCAGAGCAGTGCTGCAGCACAGGGCCCAGGTCGTTAGTATGATTCATCTGGGGTTCATCCAAAATGGGCATGAAAAAGACAGAGGAGTAAGCCATGTCTACCAAAATGGGAGGCATATTTCTGTAAGATTTCAGCACCATGGAATAATGGGGAGGTTTTTTTTTTCATCCATAACACTCTCTGGCCCTGCTTTATATTACAAATGATGTACAATAGTGGCTGAAGCAGAACATAAAGATGGAAGATAAAAAGATTGCTGAAATGTAGGGAACATATTCCAGAGCATCAGAAATAAAAAAGAGTGAAACTCAAGATGGCTCGAAATGAACGAAAGAGATTTTTTACATTATCCCCCCCAGCACTCCGACAAAGCCAGATCCTGACTGACTGGTCCACGCCGAGCCACGGAGCTTCTGTCATAGAGACATTGGGAAACAGGCAACAACAGGGACACTGGTTTGAAAGCTCAAACATCAGCGCCTGTCCTGTACTTTCCACAGACACATGATCTCCTCAAGGACTTGGCCCTGTCAGCCACAGTGGCCAGCCACCTGAAACAGAGGAATGATAGACTATCAGAGGAAGGGAAACTGTTCAAGGGAATTGTGTGGATTTAGTGGTCTAGTGCTGACACATGGCTTTGAGCATGGTAGAAAAGCACTTTAACTCTTGAGTGCTTTTATCGCATGTACACACCCCATAAAACATGGATCTATGGTGTACTATAGCTCACACGTACAGTAACACACACACACATAATGTATACATAAGCCCAGAAGCACAAAGGTTGTCAGACAGAACCAAAATAATCCCAGTCTCTTCATGTAGCATCATCACCGCCGAAGGAAATCAATAAAACTGGGCAATATGATCAAAAACAAGCTCATAAAACTGTTTAAGTTTACATTACAGGCAACATAACTCAGCCACTCCAATGGCTTTATTCCTCCTGAAATGTCTGCAGAAAGCTTCGAGCAGCCATTTGTTCCCGGTGTGATGAAACTGCACCGAACATAATGGAGCTTCAACCTGACCCGTTCTCAAACTGCATCCCTGTGAGCAGCAGCCTCATCCCGCTTGTTATCTGCATTTTCGGCATTATCACCGCCGTAAACAAATTGCAACGGTGAGACGGGGGACTCACGTGTAACATGCATCCAACCAGACGCCTGTGTTTATCAACGTGTTGTCCCTGCAGTTGCCATTTTATCATTTCCATAAAATCAAATCACAGAGAAGTAGAACTGAACCACACCACGGCAAAAAAAATAAAAAAATGTTATGGCGCTGCTGCTGCTTTTTATAGCATTATTGGATTGAATTTAAAGTAGTCCGCTATAAAAATTCATTAACTCAAAATAAATTATTTTTCAAGGGCTGGCAGCGTACAAGCACATGAATTTTAAAGCTGTTCCGAAGCTGTAAATAGTTTGTTCTTGTTGCTCCTGTTTATTTGCTTCGTGACACGAGCAAAACCTAACTATTGTGACAACATGGCGAATTATGAAACTTTTTTGACGGTATTATTTTTCATCAGCAAGCCTTTCTATATTTATATACATAATTCATATGTACTTGAAGAAATCCCAGATTGGGGGAGGCTTTAATGCCGAAAACAAACAATGAAGTTAGAGCGTATCCTATGCGATATTCCCCCTCTCTCCTATTCATCTCCGTAATAGAGATGCGAGCTCCGTAATGCTCGCTGGGAGCCAAGCATGAGATTGAGGATTTCTCACACACCATGCATTATTCATAGTCCAGAGCAACAGAGTGTGTAAGATGAGAATTACACAGCATGAAGAGAACAGGGGAGAGGGGACTGAGGGGAGGAAGATGGGGGTGAGACGGGGGAGGAGGACAGGGGGAGAGGGAGCAAAGGTGAGAGACGGTGTGGAAGAGAAAGAGATAAAGGGACACTGTCAGATCTTCATTTCCTTTCCCTTTCAGGTTAACCCCGGGATTGTTTCTGGAGTTTGCGAACAGTGGGGTGGAGGAAATGAATATGGAGCCGGGAGCCCGGATAGCTCGGCCAGATTGGCTCACAATTTGCATTTGTTAAATGCGCGTCTTGTGAGTCGGTTTGTATTCCGAGCACAAACCGAATAGTGAGCAGGAAATTTCAGGGTTCTGTTACGATTCGTGTCCAGCCTTCGTTCTTCATAATGAAAAACAGTGGGAAGTGAGTCAGGGTTGGAATTGATTTGTTTAACAATGGAAATGAAACAAAGGAGGAGGCATGGACCAAAACAGGAGGCATGCTATCTTAAATGAAAGCTTGAGACCAAGAAATTGCACGATTGTGGCTGATACAATTTGACAAATGACTTGTACAGAATGATATGGAGCATTTTTCATCTGAATAATTGGTAGATGGATATAAAAAAATAAAAAAAAACAGATTTTATGTCCATTACGGTGCAAAATTATTCCTGTGCTGACACACGCGAGGCCCGCCGATAAACTCTCGCTGGTTTAATTCACAGCTCGGAAAGTCCTTGAATAAAAGCTGATACCATCGCACAACATGAAAGCAATTTATCAGCAACCGTTTCTCTGATTGTAATTATTAAATCAAAGAGAGGATATGAAATAGGAGCAATAAAATTTTTTGTTACTCCTCTGATGACCCCATTTGCTTGGTCTGAAAGCCTTTCAACACAAGACTAATGTTATTAGTTTGGCCAAGTTAATGGAATATTACATTATATATATATTTTTTTTCCTTCCAACTTAAATGCGAGCGTGCACGTCAACGTGTGCGAGCGCATGTCTCCACAGATGCAGCCTTAATGACAAGAATGTGATGGTTACTGGCTTTTTAGCTTCCCAGTGATGAAAAGCCAGTATTAATTTGGGCTACAGATTTCATTTGTTCCGAACAGGAAAAACAATATAAATCACTTTTAGAGTGATTAGAGAGAGGGTTAGATTAATCCAGGCCTGATTAGGGCATTATGCTGGCTTGTTATGGACACACAGGGTGACTGACGGTAATTACTGTCTGTAATAGGAGAGCACACACTCAGTCAAGGCATGAGCCACGGGCACAGTGTGTGTGGATTTATGTGTGTGCGGTTATGTACTGTATGTGGGAGCATTTGTGTGGCTGAAACCAGGATTGAAAATGTTAGATTTTTTTTTTTTTTTTTTTTTACCAATTACAAGCTGAAATATGTAGACTGCATCCAATCAGAGCTGGAGCTGAGAGCAGCCTGGTGTGAGAGACAGGCAGAGAGGGAGAGGTGAAAGAGTCATGGCTTTGTTTATGATTATTGATATCCTTAGACAAACATATTCGCCCGCATAATAAAAACAGATGGCAGGCAGGTGAGGAAAATATTACCGTGTGGAAAATTAGAGAGGTGCTAAATCAGCAAATCGAACCTCACTGTGGACACACACACACACACACACACACACACACACACACACACACACACGCCTGAGTCTAACCCATAAATGCAATATAGACAGAATCTGAGTGGAACTTTTACATCTGCAAACCCCTAAATTAAGGGATATCCTGATTAATCGCAATCAATTTCACATCATTTCCAAAGTTAAATGCAACTGTGAGGGTAACCAGCTTCACTCTTTACAAGCCGCATTAATACATCGGTTGTCTTAACGGTATGAGAAAGCATAGATTCAGCAAAGACTCCATACGCCAATATTGTCTTTATTATGGGGGAATTTCCTGCAGGTGTCAAGCTAAGTGTCTTTTACAGTTTGGAAGCAGACATAAGGCACCCAATGAGATGTGTCCCATTAAAGGCATGGAAAATAACTGTGCATATTTAGCAGAACACTGCACATCTCGCCCACTTTTTTTTCCCCCCGGGGGCTTTTTCTTCCTTCTTCCCTGTTGTTTTTTCTCCTTCTTTCTCCTCTTTCTTTATGGCAGCAATTGTTCCTTTTCATCACATCATTGGTTGAAGGAGAACTTTAACACGCTGTTGGCTCAGCAAGAGCTCCACACGATTTGATAGGCTTAGAGCCCCCCCATTGGTCTCTTTGGGCTGTAAAACGACAGTCTCGAAGCTTATTTTATGAGCGCACGCCTCTGCTCTTTGCATGTTTATGTCAAATATTTGGAACAAATGGCATCCATTGGCTGGAACAACACAGATAAATCTAGTCAATTCACAGGCAAGGAGAGCAGCACAGGCCACTGAGAAAGTGGCCCACTTGATGGCTGACAAGAGGAGTGCTTGCATTATTCAATTAATACCTGAAAGGGTACATTTTATGCAGCATTTACTAAAGCCTCCACCAAGTCAATGTACGCAGAGCAGCACACACACACAAATACACAAACATACTCCCACACAAACACAAGGACTTGTGTTTGCATCCTGGGAAAAGACTGGACTCCCCTTCCATTTTGCCAAATCAAATATACAGTGAGAGCAAGCTAAAAGGCACTTTCAATCAGCCGCTCTGGGTCTGTCTGTCAATCTGGGAACAACAACAATCTAGCCTTCTTGGAGTGGTCTAGTCAACATCCATTCCCCAATAAATTCAATCAGTGATGCTTTGTGTGTGTGTGTGTGTGTGCGTGTGCGTGTGTGCATCTAAGTGCAAGTGTTTATGAGGCGAGGCAGAGCGAAACATCTGACAGAGATGTTTTAGAACAACAAAATGTCATTTTAAAGTGACACCTGCATGTATAGAGGAAGTCGAATATTCATGGGAAAAAAGAGAGAGAAAAAAAAAAAAAGATACGGACACATCCGTGTTGGGAAACGCAGGGAATACAGAAGTGAATAAATTTTACTTTGAGCGCAATTCTTTTCCTCATTCAAAGTGACAATAGGAATCTCTAGTTCGCCAAATAATCTTAGAGAGCCAAGCAGCGGAGTTAACAGGCCTGAGCTAATGACATTGATGTGGAGGGCTGCACGCTGGAGTGATTGTCTGACTGTCTGAGACCCAAAAGCAGCACTAGCAGGCTCATCATGGACCCGCACTCTCATTATTTGGCCACAAATGGAAATGCAAATCGCTCGCTTTGCTGCGGACGCCTCAAATTTATTAAACTAAAAGGTTTAATTTCCATTTTTCTCTGCATCAGCTTTATTTATAAATGTCGTGCCCTATGAAGACCCTGTTATTTTCTCCCTCTCCTGCAGGCTCTTAACAAATCTGCTCATTAATATGGAAATGGAGAATCAATCGCTTTTCCGGCGACGGAGGGCTGTTTCCCTCTGCGGTGTGTAATGTGTTCTGACTGGTCATCAGCACAAACAAACTCACACGCGTGCACACACACCGTACATAAAGCTATACACTAGCACACATCTACGCGCCGTATATCTCCATCCATACGTTTCTATAAGAAGGAGAAGACGCCCTGCATTGGATTTTAACTGTCTGGTCATAACATCGGCGCGGTGCTGAATTTTCCAGCCCACTCCGACGCTGTGAGACGACTGCCAGAATGGCACCAGATGTTGCAGCATTAATAACCCATAATATCAAGCCCTGCTTATCCAACCTTTCAGAGCCCTAAAATAACACTCATAGACCTTAATGAGATCTAATTATGCACAAGGTTCTTATTCAGGGCAATATGATGATAATTGCATCTGTGGCTTTTTACACTTGGTCGTCATGTTGGCCAGTAAATTGCTTCTGTTTCTCCCTCCGTCTGTACGTCTGCTCCTCTCTCCCTCTCTCTCTCCTCTTCCCATCTTTTTCTGTCTTTCTACAGTCAACAGTGGGGAGTGAACTATCGCACCTATCCACTCTGGTCCGCGACCTAATGAACATTTCTAAATGGCCATGACCAGCTGGTTAAGAGACTAATGTAGCAGCTATTAGCCAAAGCGGTTGTTTCCACACAGAGTCCTCTGTGGAAAGCAGCATTAGTGGGGCAGGAGAGAGTGGACAAGGACAGACAGATCCCCGTTTTCACACCGCTCTTCTCCACATGCACACACACACATATAAATATATATATATATACAGTACATGCATACACACTCATTGCACGGCCCCGGCACAGCATGTTTATCTTTCACATTCTGCAGCAAACAAACCATGTGACGTATTTTCAACCCACAGTGCATTAGAGCTTATTAAGGGCCTCAAGGTGTGTGAGTGTATGTGTGCGTGTCTTATTAGGAAAATTCAGTTTCACTCAAGGTCTCAGCAGTGCGGTTGCAGACCACTGGCCATTGATTATTCATAGAGTCTGTGATTGGGTCCATTAATACAAGATTAGGGAAGGAACCGATGCTCATTTCGTGTGTGTGTGTGTGAGAGAGTGTGTGTGTGTGTTTGTGGACTGAAGTTGAATTGTAATGAATTTTCAGTTTGTGTTTGTCTAGAGTCTATCCATACAAAACATTATATAGGTACAGTACACGAGGCAGAAGATGCACGTTTGCAAAGAATGAAGGTTTAGGTACTTATTGACAAAAGCACACCGGCTAGATTTAAAGATATTAGCTGTTAGGCTGCTATAAATCCAAAGCAACGCGGCGCCTTTGTTTAAAAACCAGCGATAGAATTCAAACAGAAAAAAGGGGGGAATATTTTAACCTCATCATTTACCACATACTGTAAGATTTCAACCTAATAGCATTTGTTCTTCAATTGAAACTTAATCTGGGTAAATGGTGCTTAAATGTTTAAATCACATTTACAGGCTGTCAACTGATCTGATGTTCTTCACATGGTCACCCTTCGTTTGAATGAAAATAAATTGATGGCAAATGAGAGAGGATTTCTGCAAAATGGGTTGCAGGGACCTATTGGATCGTAGCGCCCCCAAGTGGGCATTTCGGGCAAATAACAGAAACTGGAAGGGGGGAAAAAACACACTGACGCCACGGGAGCTCTCAGGGGGCCTGATACTTCTTTTATGGACAAGTGAGATAAAATGATTTCCTGTAAATTGTCTGGGATTGCTCCAGAGAAAGAGGTCACTGTTACATATCATGAAGCAGGCAGTCGGGGTTTGCCTCTGCGGTTCTTTCACGCGAGGCAGACGCGACCAAAGTGAGCAGCAGACGCTTTCCATATATCATCATCCTCATCATCATTATCATCATTAACATAATCATCATAATCATCAAGTGGAGGAGATGGCTGTGGTATTTGACCTACAGGAGCTCCAATATTCCACAAATGTGCATACAGTTTACAGAATGAGCACTACGGCTGATGTAAAAATTAGACCCGGAGAAATAACCTCCTCTTTGTTTAATTTTCGTCACAGCCCAGGTGTGTGTTTAGCTCCAGCTGTGCGTTGGGTTGTTGAAGATTCAGTTTGTATAAATACTCCCTTCGGTACACTGGATTAAAATTCTTGAGGGTTTTTTTGGAGTTAATCTGAAAAAAAGATGTGGATTGTAAATATGTAAGAAAGCATATGTATAAATAAGGAATTTCAGATTGACACAGTTGTTTGGAAAACAGAACTAAAAAGTTTAATCTGCTGCATTACTGTATAGCTGCAGGTATGCAATAGTGACGACTGCGATAAGTTCTTAACTCAAATCCAAAATATTTCATTGCATGTAAATATTCTGCTTTCAAAATGACACTTAAATAGAAGAAGTTTTAGGAGCTGTAGTTAAAATAACGTTGTTGCATGTCTAACCTTTCATTATCTCTAAACCCAATCACTATATTACAGTTTATATTTGTAATATTTATAAGCTGATGATATATTTTGTATCCAAACTCTCTTTAAAGTGACTGTGAAATTAGAATAGTGAAGTAAAAAGTAAAAAAATAAAAATAAATGTAAAGCAGTACAAACATACAGTAGCTTACTGAGTACAAACAATATAAAAATGTATTACGGTAGTTGAGCAACTGGAAGTAATGTTGGTTTAAAACAGTTTTTTATACCGAGGTCAGATCATCATCAGTCAGAATTTGCACCACTAACTTGAAAATGAACAAAAGCAGATTCTGTCTCAAAGATCAGATAGAACTCGATGGTACGCAGACAAAAAATACAACAATAAACCAAGAATAGTAAATATAAAATGTTCATAAAATAGCAATAGGGACAATACATTTAATAAAAAACTGGGTAATCTAAAATATAACTAAAATAGTAAAGATGTAAAACTGACAATGATGCTGAAGTAACATTGCACAAAATAATGAAATTGTGCAGTAAATATAAAGTGTATAGCTCACGGCAGTGTCAAAGAGAAAACAACTAGTAAAATACATTTAGTAAAAATAGGAAAGCTAAAACTAAACTAGAATATAGAACTAAGGAGTAATACTGGCAACGATACTGAAATAATAATGAAATGTTGCCCATGAAATCAAATACTCCACATGCTGTAGTAAATACAGAGTGTGAAGGGAGTATAAGCTCACAGCAGGACCAAATAGAAATAATTATAATGCAAAATTAAAAAATAGAGCGTACAAAGTAAAACTGGCAATTATACTGGAGTAACATGACTGTATAATATTTGCACAGGAAATTGAAATACTGAACATAATGCTGAAACTGATGCTACACATAATATTGACAAAGTATTATTGACATTATAGTGTCTGACACTTTGGCTGTCCATACACAGTTTGATAACTCTGGAAACTTATAATTAAATAGATAAACTGCACAGAAGATGGGAGGCTGGTGGATCAATGGGGCCCAACAATCACATGTCACAAAGTCTGGACTGAAAATGTTTAGTGAAGGAGCAGGAGTGGCTTTTAATGTGTTTCCAGTGTAATCATTAGTGCGGGCTTACCTCGTAGCAGAGACACAAAGATCACAGGTCTCGTCCTGCACACTGCACCTGTGGGCTCAGATGTTTGGCTCCTACCTGTGCAGACGTCATGCTCTCCGCGGTGCTGAAACCGTGACGTCGAGGCGCCGCTCATCACGCATCCTCTGCCATTTTTGTGCTACTGGCTAACTTGCTAAGCAAGGAGTCTCCATCAGCAGGAGGCGGAGAAGACTGCGGGCAGCAGAGAGAAGCAGTCAAATCAAAGGACTGAACCTTCCCTGGAGACTCGGGAAGCTCTCACACACAGGAAACCGTTATTAGAAAGGCTGTACAATGTCCGATTTTGACAGCAACCCGTTCGCAGACCCGGATTTCAGCAATCCCTTCCAGGTAGCTAACTCGGCTAGCTAGCCCGCTAACGTACGCTTGAGCCCAGTGAGGCCAGCCTCACTTTAGCATCCCTGCTAACAGCCTGACAGCTAGCTAGAGGTGTTGCTTGGTGTACCGTTTGTTAGCCGAATGAGCTAGTCATCAATCAGCATTATTTATCGTATCACTCACACTTAATGTGGCTGTTAATTATGTAAATAAAACGACGGAGAATTATCTGGCACACTGTTGCCGAGGACGTTTGTTTTTAACGTCGTACGAACGCTTGTGCCATTTAAGAACAAAGACACATGATGTTAGCTAGCTGGGTAACGCTAGCTCTGCCCACCGTCAGTAAACAGTTGCTGGCCCCTGCTAGTTTGGGAATAGCCTGCCGGCTGGTTAGCATCGCTTTGGCACATTGTGTGCTTACAGTACAGATATTTGGAAATAGGACGCTGGTTTAGACGATTTAAACGTCTTGTCGGTGTTGTATATCGCCACATACATGCAGTGTAGCATACATTTAGCTGCCTTTAATTTAAAACGCTGCATGCGTTGACATCGCAGAGGATATAAACGCTAGTGTTGGTGAAACGCTAATTGTCTGCACACTTTAGCTGATGGGTGTGAGTGTGTTTTTTGTTAACACTGGTGACCAAACAGGTGCAACGAGCTGTTTGTTTGTGCTACACTTGTAACCTGTATAATTCATGCTAGCTTGGACACTGTCTTACCTTTCATTGTAAAAGTCTGCTGGTTTTCATGCCAACGGTTCACCTCAGCAGGTGACTTAAATCTCAAGCCCCTCCCCCTTTGACGTGAAGGTGTGTTCCTCAGTGGGAGGAGCTGTTTGTTTGGAGGGAACACCTGCAGGCTGCTGGCTCTGAATGGCACATATAGGACTACCATAGACTGTCCTGTAATGCAAGCATGACATTACTGGACTTCTCCCTCTGCTCCTGATCCCATTCACCGCGTTTTAAACGGCCACAAGATCAAGAAAGGTCACTTCAGATAGAATATCAAACATCTTGTTCTCCGCCCGAGCTCCTGTCGGCGTATAACTTCATTTGACTTAACAGAGCCACTAAAGGTTTTTATACGGTTTTGATTCTGTGCTTGTAGTTTTCACCCCCCTAAATTGCTGTATGGACCTCTCTGCCCTGTAGGATCCCTCGGTGACCCAGGTGACACGATCTGCCCCTCCTGGTGGTCTGGAGGAGTATAACCCCTTCACAGACGCCAGAACGGTCAGCTTAACTAGCATCTCTATCAACCAGTCTGTGCATGCATGTGTTTGTGTGCTTCTGAGTCAGTGACCTCATTTTCTCCGCTACCCTCTTCCTCTCCTCCTCCACCTCTCAGTCACAGAGGATTTCACTGACAAAATATGACTGTGGCCTAATTACAGTTTCTACTTAGTGCCTTGTCTTTCGGTTGCACAAATATTAACATCGGAAAATCTTGTGCCGCTTCACAGGCAGCCCCTGGAAATGCCCCCAAAGCCGCTCCTGCCCCTTCGCAGAACACACAACCTGCCATCATGAAGCCCACAGAAGAGCCGCCGGCGTACACACAGCAACAAACTCAGGTGAAACACACAATGAGTCACATCTCGTTTTCCTTTAGCGTTTATTTGTACAAACTAGGTCGACGCCGTATGTCCTCGGCAGTTCCAGTCCAGACTATAAGCATTTGGGCGGTTCAGTTTCTGAGCTTCATCAAACAGTCGTTGCTGCATTCATGTCTTGTGTTTGTCATGTCAGTGTAGAAAGAACTTCATGGGACAAACAACCTCTTTAACAGTGCAGAAATTGCAAGGTTTAAAAAGCGATCGGCGAGCTGTGTGTTTTTTCAGCATTAGTTAACGTACAGTAGAGGAAACATGTGGCTCAGAGTCGACGAAGAGGTGGACTTGCTTTAACGTGTAAGCGCTGACCGTGCAAGTAAAGACAGAGGATAAGCATGAGGCTCTAAAAACAGAAACCTAGCACAAAGATATTAGTCGGTTTGCCAAAGCGAATAGCTGGGTTCATTCTGAAAAATAGAAATCAAAAGCCCTCTGGCAGATCAAAGAGCTCAAGTCTTGTAGGTGAGCAGATAATCATGTGCCAGCAAGGAACTGATCCACAGTCAGGAGAAGATCTGATGACTGCAGAGGATTCAGCACAATGTGAACCCCTGACAAGACTCAGAACCAGAACGCCCAGGTAGCAGGTGGCAACATGAACTTAAAAAAGACATTTGGTTTGGAAAGTTCATCAGTTCTGTTCAAAATCAGAGAACATTGTGTAGAAACACACAAACAGGAACCACTCATGACCCAAAGCCACTCATCTGTCACGTGTGGTGGTTCTGGTGAGGCTTGGGCTGCCAGTGGAACCTTCACACAGACATTTAGCTCTGATTTTACTGCTGACAGATGCATCAGGATGAATTCAGGGTTACTGGGGAGCATCCGGTGCGCTCGGATCACCTTTCAGAAGGACAAACATTCTAAATGTAAGGTTCTAAAAAGCTTTTTTAGGGTGATGAGGTGCAGTAACCTTAACTTACTGAGTCAGCCACCGGATCTCAGTCTGAGTGAGCTTTCCTTCATGTGTCGAAGGCGAAAGATCGAACAACAGGGAAGAGCTGTAGGCGGCTGGGCGAGCATCAGTAGGGAGACCAAAGCGTCGGTGATGTCTGTGGTTCAGCATCACTTCAGACAGCTGATGACTGTAAAGAACTTCAATATCAGTTATGAGGATTTTGTTTAATTTCTTGCATTTGGGTCCATTTGCTTTTTAATCTTTGGGCCCTTTGTGTTAAAATGGAAGCAGTTTGAATACACTGAAGAGAGAAATGTGTGTAACGATCCAAATGCTTATTTCTGGACTGACAGCTTTATAAAAACTGTTTTTGCTTCTGGTTCACGTTTCCTCTTATCCTTCATTCACTGTGTTTTCTGATGGCCCAACAGCGGCGCAACGAGGTACTGTCTTCAATAGATGTTCCCCTTTATGTCAGTGCCTTGAACTGTCCTTTAATGAGCCTTTCCCCACCTGTAGCCTTGAACCTTACAGTCCCACTTTAGAGCTCGTTTGGTACTAACTGATAAAGACAAGTGAGTGACCTTCAGTCGCTGATTGCTTTTCTAATTGTAACCCCTTTTCCTCCCACCTCAAATTAACACATCCCAGCTTACCTGAGTGGAAAAATACCTTAATTGGCCGCCTTATTGGATGTCATAACGCCTGTCAGATGTTGGGCGGTGAATTCTAAGAGCATCTCTGTGTCTGCCTCAGGACCAAGCGCGTGCTCAGGCCGAGTTGTTGAGAAGGCAGGAGGAGCTGGAGAAGAAAGCAGCAGAGCTCGATCGTCGGGAGAGAGAGTTACAGTCGCACGGAGCCGCGGGAGGTCAGTCAGTCAGTCCATCAGTCAGCCACTTTGCTCACTCAACACCTCATTAGCCTCACAGTCTGAATGGTCATTCCCAATCAAAGCTCCGCTCACGGCAGCGCCGATCAGAAAGTTGACGTGTTACAACGGCAACAACATAATGTGGCTCGACGTCCGATTCGTGAAGAACATTTTAATTCTCCAGCACACACGGAACAGCAGCCGTTCGAGTTCCAAATTGGGGAACTTGGGAAATGATAAATGTGGATTTGGTGTCACAGAAATTTGAGTAGGAGTCAGAGCTTTTTAACCTTTTACCCAAGGACTGTTATTTACTATTTTATTAAAAATCCCCCATCTCACACATTTATTTTGGCCCTCTGGGATGTTTAGAGTTTGACACAAGGGGACGGTTTCAAGATTCACCTGCTAGAAGTGGAAAGTTTCTCTGTGCTCACATAAAACTGGGTCCCCCTTGAACAAGAGGTTGCCAGCCTCAGTGGGATTTACCTGCTTAAATAAAGGTTGATGATAATCTGAATGTGAGCCATGTTAGGAATAAGGTTCCTTTTCTTATCAGACAATGAGTTATTTTTTGACACGTTTCGACTCAGTCTTAGAAACATCATCCATCGTGACGCGTCCTTATCAGCCGGTGGAGTCCTGGTGGTTTCCTGGAGGCGTGACCCACCTGGTAATCTGTCAGATTTTCCCAGCGGGCCACGCCTCCTGCCGCCTGATGGTCTCTGCAGGAGAGAGACTCACAACTAGGCCAGTTTTAGCCCAATAAAAACCAAAAACTGACAAACCTGAAGCCTACATTGAACATACATTGAGGTCTTTCAGTGAAGAGTTTTGTTATTTTCTTACAAGCAGCATGTAAATTTAGATTTTGAATACGCAGCCATTTAATCAAAGGCCTTTTGGGAAATTTGTTCCAATGTTGTTGGAGCTGTGAGGACCTGCCGGCTGGGTGAAACTGGCCGGTCATCTCAGTAGCTGGCAGCTCAGCTCGTAAGATGGCTGGTCGGTCGCTTGGCGTCCGTCATTATGCCAAGGAGTCTCATCTGTGTAAGCTCTTTGATGATTTACAGCTTATTCTGATGTAGTAGTGGCGTTTTAATATGATTCCTGTGTCAAGATATAACTCAGTCGGTTTATTTGTTCCTGCCATGTTTGTCTCAAGGTAAAGTTAGGTACGTGTTTTAGTGGACAGTGTCATAATGCTGCCTTTGTGAGGTCCTTATATGTACAGGTGTCACCACATGTACATAAAAATCAATAATAAATGCATAAAAATGTGTAAGAATGTAGTTTTACTTGTTTGTACACAGTATACATCGGATAGCTATCATGTCTTTTGACTTCATCGCTACCATCTCACTATCTCTGCCTTATTTTGACCATTACTTTGTCTTCTTACATTTATGAAAAAGTCTAATCAGCAGAAGTGTCATTGAGCTACACATTGATCATACTACCTCCTCATGAGTTTAAACTTTTAAACTGAACTTGCCAGGTTCAGACTCATGACCTTGAATTGAAAAAATACCGAATTTGCATTTGTTTATGAAGCGTTCCTTCTACGGTGCTCATATTTATGCATTTTCGGGTCTATAAAGTGATCACAGTGTTTGATAATTAACAAGAGGTATTAATATTTGTTAACATGCAGTGCGCTTTATTCTTAGCTCAGACTCTTGTTCACACACTCGATGTCAATTTGCTTTGTAATGCATTCGCCTCAAGTGAAAACTCTGATCCTGTAAATCTCTAATCATCCAAACCCTGTCTCCTCTGTCCACACAGGGCGTAAGAACAACTGGCCTCCGCTGCCAGAGAAGTTCCCTGTTGGCCCATGTTTCTACCACGACATCGCTGTGGACATTCCTGTAGAGTTCCAGAAGACTGTCAAGATCATGTACAACCTCTGGATGTGTGAGTGGACCATCAGACGCACCACAGAACCAGAACCTCCTCTACCAGTTAATATTAGCGTCCCTCACACACACACCCCATGACATGTGGACCAACCCATATAATACGTCCAACGTGATATGAAGCCACCTGCTCTGAATCTCATCTCCCTTCAGAGTCACAGAAACACACTTGACTGTATAAAAACAGACTTTGCTGAGCATTGATTTAGGCTTCCTGACAGTGACGGTCTCCGCTGTGTTGTTTTTGTCTCTCAGTCCATGCAGGCACGCTCTTTGTGAACATGTTCGGCTGCCTGGCCTGGTTCTGTGTGGATGCAGCTCGCGGTGTAGATTTCGGCCTGGCCATGCTATGGTTCCTGCTGTTTACTCCCTGTTCTTTCGTCTGCTGGTACAGACCGCTTTACGGGGCTTTCAGGTGAGTAGAAGCGTGAACAATTATACCAACTTTTGCAGCTGTATAAAAAGGCAGAAACAGTTGAAGCTAAAAGAGGCGGTCACTGTCAAAATGCTGTAATTTTTCATGTCTGTAGAAGCTAATTCTTTAAATCCTGGACTCATGTTGTAACCTCCCATTGTTTTATATCTCAGAGAAAAGCCAAGACACTCCACAAAGCCAGCAGACTTTCACAGACTGAGAGATAGAGGCATTAATATTTATTAGAAGATGATTTAATGACAGAGTTGATAAAATGTGTTTTTGGTATTTCACACTTTGCTTTCTCACTGTTTTCTTTTTAATTTGTCCTCCCCACAGGAGCGACAGTTCATTCCGCTTCTTTGTCTTCTTCTTCGTCTACATCTGTCAGTTTGGAGTTCACGTTCTACAAAGTATTGGCATCACCGGTTGGGGAACGTGGTGAGTGTTCTGTATCTTGTACCGATTCTGTCCCTCTGAGAGCGCGCGCTGGAGTGTAATCGTGTTGTGGTTTTGTTTCGCCAGCGGTTGGATCGCGGCTCTAACCGGTCTGAACACCAGTGTCCCAGTGGGGATCATCATGTTACTGATCGCAGCCCTGTTCACGACGCTGTCCGTGGGCTCGCTCATCATGTTTAAAAAGGTAACACGAAGCACTCCAACATGTCAGCACCAGTGTCTGTGTTTAGCACACTTCATGATACATGAACAGAATGCAGACTACTTGAACACCACTAACAATAAACGCAGGATGGAGTGAACCACAGTGACGTCATGCGTTGGTTTGTGGACTCCGGTTTTGAAACCTCTATTTTGGACAGTGGCCATCTCCATTTTGGTCATTTAGGAAGCAGACAAGTGAATTTGAAGAAACTACGCATGAAGTAGTGACGTGCTTTTGCTCTAAATTGAACCGTAATTTACAAAAAGAACATCAAGTTGTATTGAGGGAGATTTAAAACT
>NW_007578666.1:245172-248491 GCF_000690725.1 Stegastes partitus | reverse complement strand
GCTATCAACATGTTACGGTTCTCAAAATCCCTCCTGACTCTGAGGAACAACCAGAACAACAACCGATACACCGACAATTTCCAGTTTTGCCAAAGGTTGTGTCATGAAGCACGTTTTTTTGGTGAATTATCCACCTTAATGTCCAAATTTCCACCAAAACAATTTCCACTAGAACTATTTTGAGTGAACATCGTCTCTGCGTCTAATTCTTGTATCCAGCAAGACAATCGTGTTTGCTTTAAAGAAACACGCCAGAGCTGAATCATACTGAGGTGCAGTCAGACCATTCTGCACCGTTCTATGCAAGACTACTTCCACATTGGCTACATCCATCTCTTACATCCAGCCTATGATAAAAGCTTATACTGTTTGAATATTGAGGATTGGACAGATGTGAAAAGAAGTCTGCAAGCAAATGAGGGTCCAAGCAAAAAAAAAACAAAAAAACAGAGGGTTGTGTTTAATGAAGATTCATGTATCAGTGTTGTGAAGAGACAAAAGCAGAAGCATCTGCCTAATCATGCGACGCTGTGCTAAAGAGCTTGTTGAAGACTTAAAATCTCTTTACTTGAGTCCAACTAATCCCATCCTCTGCTCCCTCCAGGTGCACGCGCTCTACCGTACCACCGGTGCCAGCTTTGAGAAGGCTCAGCAGGAGTTTGCGACCGGCGTCATGTCCAACAAGACCGTTCAGACTGCAGCCGCCAACGCTGCTGCTAATGCTGCAACCAACGCCGCTCGCGGGGCCTTCAAACCTCATCCATAAACTGAGACACATGGGTTACACACACACACACACATAGACACACACACACAGACACTGACAAGATGGAGACGCACAACTCTGGCCCTGCTGGCTCTCAGATCAAGTTTATTTATGAATGTTACCGTGCTAAGATTGCTCTGCACACTGAAAAAGTGTCAAGTAAAATAACAAAACAAGTGACCAGAGTTGTCCGTCTTCACTTCAAATCATGTATCAGTACAAAAATAAACACAAAAAAAACTCTCCTACATCCTTCCTGTCTGCTTTTCAGTCAGGTGACTTGTCTGCTCACATCCCTGAAAACATCCACCAAGTGACTGGAGGACGTGCTCTGAGTGTGTGTGTGCGATCTCGTCTCTCACACGCTCACACACTCCTTCGCTTCCCCTCGTTCTTCTGTCCCCTTGAGGTGATCCCAGGTCAGGCAGAGGTCGCAGTTCTAGCATACCTTATTTTTGTCATGGTGATGACCTCCTAACAGCTTCCTGCCTGATAACTACAGTGTAGAGTCATGAAAAGTCTGATCATGGTGGTTTTTGCACATAGTTCTGTTTTTCCTCGCCCACGTACTGGAAGTGTGTGTGTGAGTGGCTGGGCCTCTGTGCGAATGAGCGCTTCACTTTAAGATAATTGTGGCTCTGACTTTTGTTTTTTTTTATAATCATTGAGCTCTCAGAGGTAAATTGTACCTATATCAGTGCTTCTATCGTGAGACAAATACCATTATGGTAAGACTTCATATAAATAGGAATATGTCTGTATGTTCTTATTTAAGGACCCGCCCCCCTCCAGCGACACCTGTCAGTCAAACATTTACTCCTGCTCTGTGTGCTCCTTTGATCGGGCTGGTTCAGCATCTCTAGATTTGACAGCATGAAAGCATGTTCAGCACACTGCAGGGAGCCAAGTCATTCTGTCCACTGCCTTTTTTTTTTTTTACCAGGCTACATAGAGGAGGGGAGCTGGTTTTTTGAGGGGAGGGATGTCTGCCCACTTATTCTCTCCTCAGTTTGAAGTGATGGCACGTCCCAGTGGATGCTGGACTAATGATGATGGCTCAGCTCTTCCTGGCCTGGTGTACTAAAAGGAAGAGAGGGGGGGAGGTTAGAAACATTTTCCTTTATCTACATTAACTATGTGGCTCTCCCTCCGTTGTTTTTGTAGCTCTTCACACTAACGCTGCTATGAATACGAGAGACGCTCCTGTTGAGAGAGAGCTGACCTGCCTTTTCTCACAGAACTGGACGGTGATTTTGAGCGACAATTATTTCTGTGAGTTTAACCTGCATACATGGAATAGTAATATGCGCACTCCATAAGCTAACAGTCGGTTCCCGTTGATCTTTCTCTCTCGGTGGTTACTGACAGATTACTGAAGTTTTATAGCCAAACTGAACGTTAACATACCAGAGGATTGGACTCGAGACACATTCAGTGATATCACGATGGTACGTTGATGTATATCCAGTTCTAACAGTGTTACTCAGCAGCACTAAGTTGTACAGAGTTACTGTCACTGAAGTGAAATATGGACGTGGGCTTACATGTTTTGTTCTCATAGTGGTGGTGATTGTGTGACGACGTGCATGATAAGATGACTGACGCCTGCTGTTACCGCAAATGTACATACTGAGCATCGGGGTGGACGAAATACGAGCGTGTTAGGAAGCTGAGGGTCATGAAAAAAAAAAACAAGCCTGCATCTCAGCAGTATTTTTTGTTTTTTCCTTTTCGTTGAATCGTTTAAAATTCGTTGCACATTTCTTGTTTTACGTTAGTGCAGAACAAAAAAAAACATGTTTTTATTTATGGTTGTAATTTAAGTTTGGTTTGACTTTTATGTTCTTTTTTTGTTTGTGTGGTTTTGTAACGACACGGTCGAAGCATCAGCTAGACTTAAAAAAAAAACAGTGTTCAATGACTTTGCAACTTGACCCTGCAAGAGGTGTGCTTGTTGAATGAGAATGTGTGTATATGATTGGTATGAAAGAAGAATAAAAAACATCTCCCTCAAGTGTTATTCTATGTCCTGAAAAGCTGTGAGAAATCTACCAAATGTCCATATGGATTTGTTTTCAAATCTCGGTTTGTGATGTGTTCCCTTTCCACGTTTTACTTTGAAACACAACTTTTCTTTGCCACATGCGCCCACACGACTCCCATGTACCTATAGTTGCTATATGAAGCCATGCCACCGTGGGTCATTCCTTGATGTATTTGGCGAGCTGGTTCCGCAGTGCAGAGCGACGTGTTTGAAGTTTGCTGACACAAAACTGTGTGGTTTTTTTTTTTGGCCTGTGACCATGTTATTTCACTGAATCAGAGAAGAAGCTCATCCAAAAGGGACACTTGTATATTTTGTAAAGTTGAAAAATTTGATCCCCATTATCAATCACATGTAAAAAGAAAAAGTAATGCACTCTCGTCTGGCCTTTGTCGCATGTGAAATAGTTTGAGTTTTGTATATTTATGGTATTAACATGAAATAAAATTTGAAAGAAATATTCGTGAACTCGTTTTGTTGTTTGTCTTCATCCATCCATCCATCATCTA
>NW_007578666.1:238198-244187 GCF_000690725.1 Stegastes partitus | reverse complement strand
CCTGAGTCAGCTGGGATAGACTCCAGCCCCCCATAACCCCAGTGAAGATTAAGCGATGTACAGATGATGGATGGATGGAGGTGCAACTAAAAAAAACAAATTTTGTGAAGTATTTTTGTAATTTAATTCAGAAAGGAAAACTTCCATATATTCTATATTCATTACATGTAAAGTGAAATATTTCTTTTGTTTTAAATATAGTAATTTTTGTCATAATATTCTTAATTCTTTGAGCTACACCTGCATGTTGCACCAATCAGTAGCTGGTGTTGTGTGTCTTCCACCTTCTGCCTCTAGGTGTCAGCGTTTCCTCACCAAGTTCGGATACAGATTTAACACTTATACCACACATGCATTTACTAAACAAGGCCTGTTTTATTTAAAAGTACAGAACATCTCTCCTCACACACATCAACCTCTCACACATGCAGCATCGTGCAGCGCGCTGCAGATGCTGCTATTCTTTTGTTAATGTAACAAAAACAGCAGACAGTCGGCGTATTAATTTACTAAAGCTCGTTTAAGCATGATTTCGCTTCACATCTCATTCTCTCGGCAAACAAACACTATAATGGAATTATTGCACATCTCATCTACAACGAATAAAAAGCACAGCATCACGCGGATCATTACGTTTACAGTGACATACAGAGCACGGATTAACAAAAATAACAAAAACAACATATGCAGCAACGTGAAATGAATCAAAGACCAAGTGCAAAACACAATCAGGTGCTATTTGGGAATGGGAAGTACCAAACGAAGAAGGAGAGGGTCCACTTCAAACAGCTTGTCCACGGGGAGCTTCTGCATTGATCTAACAAAAGGCTTCTTTAACTCACTTTTTTTTGGTTCTCTGCGTGTCGTGTCGTGATAAAACTCTGGTGCAACCTGCTTCACCTCACTGTGAGCAAACATCCCACACGGTGAAACATCTGGCGAGCCTTTTCTTCAGCACGCTGCTCTTCAATGGATCCACAAACAAGCTGTTCAACCGGAGGAGGAACTCCCCTTTGAAGTGAACAATCCCTTCANTGGCACATGTGAAGTTAGCAGGAGAGTCGTGCTGTCCTGCTGCGCCACAGATTCAGAGCACATTTAGAAACCTCCACAGCTCACGTCTAGCACAGATATGAAGGCTGTGGGAGTGGACAGATCTGCTAGTGGTCAGAGGTCTGCAGCTGAACTGTGTGAATGAACATCATGGCAGCCATTAACCTGTCCATCATTCCTTTAATTAACCTCCTGCTATTCTTCTAGTGGTTTGTTTAAGGCAGGAAATAGTATAAAAATAAACAGTATCTTGTTCAAAAAGGCTGCGTAAGTGTACAGCTGGAATGTTCCTGTTTTACCAGAAGCTTCTGATGGTTTAACCTGAAGTTGTTGAGCGGATAAAAGCTTTTTTTTTCTTTCCTTTGCCTTGATATCATCAGGTAGGTTACCAAGGCTTCTCTCAGGAAAACCCCCAAGTGAAGTGTCTACCCTCCCTCCACTGGAGACGTACCGGTGCCCACATCCGATGATGATTTCTTGCAGTTTCCGGAGGTTTCCGGAGGCTCAGAGCAGGCAGATGAGACTCTTCCCCTCCTCGATCTCCTCCTGAACCTTATCGCTGGAGGTGGCGATCTCAGCCTGCGCCGACAGAACGGCACACAGAAAGGTGGCCAGCGTTCCTCCGATCGCCGTGTAGAACGCCCAGCCCAGCGAGCAGAGGGACGGCCTGAAGGGCGAGGCCTCGGGGCCGCAGTAGCCGAGCACCTTCTCCGAACCCCAGCCAGCGGGGTACAGCATGAGGCCCACCATCAGCAGCAGGCCTGCGGGGGAAGAGGCGAAGAGGTTTTAGTCACGTCAACATCGAGGATGAAATCACAGCTCAGGTGGGAACGCGGTGACTCAGCCGGGCTTAAAGATAACATCTATTATTCAGCTGACAGGCATTTGGTTTGTGATGAGAGGTGAGACTCCATTTGAACCTCCAACCCCCACGACACTGATGAGTACCTGCTCAAGAGACGAGTGCGTCCAAACACACCTGTGGGGCCCCACTGCTCCAAGGTAGGGGCAAAACGCCTCCGAGAACTTTGGCTGGAATATTCAAACTCCAGCTCAGGAAAGTGTTGCCAGCTCGTAAAGTCAGATGTTGCAACTCGTAAACTCAGTAGCAACAATGAATGTTCCCCAAAGGCCATAACGAGGTTATAAAACATAATGTGATTGCATAATCTCGCTTGCAAGGACTGTGTGAGAGCCATGTACAGCTAAAAAAGGGTAAAAAAGATAAAAACTTTAAATACGATTTTGGTTGGAAATATAGAAATTTGCTGTGTTAAAAGCTAAGGGTCAAATCCAACGTTATAAAAATATAAATACTGATTTAAGATAAAGTTTAAAATTTAAAAACGTCATTTCATTGGGTAAAGATAAGATCCTACCTTTAGAAGGACGCCTGTGACGTTGTTATTGTGTCTGAATGAGCTACAGGTGTGTGAGATTTTCTACCTGTGGACAACATGGACGTGTAATGTTCAGTTTTGATGGAAGTAAACGGACTTAAACAGATTACTTTGTCCTCAGCATGAGGAACCTTGCACTACTGTGGTTCAGTGCAGCTGCCTAGTGCTGTTTGAAATATCAGCTGCTGACTTTATGTCACAGATGCCATATTATTGGCATTAACTCCAGCTATAAGAGAGGTGAAGCTTCACAACTTGTTCAGTTTGTCCATGATATTCTGTCGCCAATTCCACTTTCCTTCGTTTACAACTGGGAACTTGTAGCAAGAAAAATCCTGAGAATAAAACTGAGTGTAAATTTGTGTCTATGTTCAGTGTGTCTGTTTTTTCTCTTAGGGTGAAATCATTGTATATACATTATATGCAGTAAATTCACAGATTTCATGATCATTTCATATTTTTTTGCACAGTTTTTACTTTAAAAAGATAATTTGTGATTTGCAGAAAATACAGTAAATCTTCAATGTGTTCATGTTATGATTGCAAGCATTTTTTTTGGTAAGTACGGTCAGGCTTTAGTAACACCTTGACATATTTTTATTAATGTATATTAGGAAATAAGAACCGATGACTAGAAAACTCAATCATGAGAATTCTGAATTCAAACTTTACGAGTAAGTTAAATACAAGCTATACCAATAACATATACATTATTATAATTTGAGGTTGTCTTCTGACATAATGACTCATTTTATTCCACCTTTTGTTGCATATTTCCTGCCTATATTCAATTTTCACTTCTGAATAAAGGAAAAAACACTGATTCCATTCTGATTCGAGGGAAACGAGCCTCTGAGTAAACAGTTAGCATGGAATTACATTTTCTTCATTAAACATGTGCTAAACACACATACAGCCTGATCCACAGTAGGGGTCGACCATTCTGGGTGATACCATTATTAGTAACCATGGAGACCAATAACCAGTCAGACAGTGCTGTGGGCGGGACATTGCTCCAGATCACAGGATGGTGAGGACACATAAAGAGAGGCAGAAGCATCAGATCCAATGTAGGACATTTTTAGACTAATTTCTTATATTCGTTAAAAAACAAAACAACAATACAGACAATTGGAAAAATGCTAAATATTGGATCTGACAGTCTATTGACCCCTAATCCCCACATGTTGATGGATATCTCACCTGCAATAGCCTGGAGCAGCCCACAGATGTTGAATATGCTCTTCCTCAGGATGCTCTGGAAGCACAGGCTGAAGACGGAGATACAGGCCACACATCCCAACACCAGCGTCCCCGCCGCCAGAAACAGCATGGCGGCCTGCCAGAAGCCACTGGCCACTTCTCCAAAGGTCCTGGCGTAAGGCCCGCAGCTCACCCCGACTCCCCGGCTCCCGACACGAAGGCAGCGGCTGTAGAGGCCGAGCGACGGCCGGTACTCCCCGGAGTCCACTCCTGCCCCGCTCACGCTGGAGTCCGAGCGCGGGAATCCCAGCAACCAATCAGGGCTCATGAAGGCGATGAGCTCGGCAAAGGCCACTACAATGCTGAGCAGGGTCCAGAGCATGGAGCGGCATGTTACAATGACATGGCACATGGCGGTAGCGCTGAGAAGGTCAAAACCAGTGACAAAAAAAATTAAATAAAAAAATTCCTGAAGCCCTCTGAAGCGACAGCGGAGAGCGCTGCTTCTGGGGAGTTTGGATTCCTTTCCTTACAAAGAGAAAGGTCGAGTTGGTTCCCTGTTCAGACCCAGATGGGCTGCTGATCTTATCCTCTCTGAGCAGATGTTGTCCCTCCTCTCACCACTGTTTTCCTCTTTGCTTTCCCCTCTGTAAGGTCCAGCTCCGGTCATCCCAAACAGCTACAACGCACTGAGGCAGCTTCCTTTAGTCATGTTACCGGCTGAACTGCAAACCTACGAGAACAGAGACACGTGAAGGTCAGACAGATAAACAGAATGTGTAAACATGTGAAGTGGACAAGTGGGAAGAGGGACACAGTGTAGGAATGAGTTCCCATCCGCCGTGAATCATCAAAGTCCCTCGTGTTCGCTGGATGACCAACAGGAAGTCCAATTTGTACCTTTGTCATTAAACAGGCCCATCCTCACCAGAGACCTTCCCACAGACTGCTACTACTTCAAATTCACTGTCGGCCAGCTGTGAGCGCAACTTCCAGATGTCTGTTGGAACAGTCACGATGAGTCACACACACACACACAACTTCTAGAGACAGTAGAGTTTATTCAGTCATAATTTTACTCATGATTACCAGACCTTTGTGTGCTAGATTTTATCTCCAAGTGACGGCAGCCTTGTGTGTTCTGCCAGCGAGCAGCTGTTACACATCAGCGCAGAGCTCTGTTACAGCATGCCACATTTGACACTAACACACAGAATAATCTGACAGACTCTCACTGCTGTGGCAAACATACACGGTGTGAACCAGACCAGTCGGTTCACTGTGGTTATTGGCTTCACAGAGACATTCTATCAGCAGAAATTGATTTCTTTCTTCATCATTCAACGGCAATCAAAGCTTGGATCCAAACTGAACTTGAAATCCATAACAGATAATATTGGGTTCTGTGCGTGTGAGTCAGTGTCGAGGCGTGTAAAGGCCCCAATCAAAGCGGCTGCGATACTGTTGCTATGTTATGATTTAATTGCTGCGACCACACTGGCCTCGACACAGCCGTGGCCTCGTGGGAGCAGGGAGGTTTCTCAGAAGAACGCTGACGTTATGGCCCAGCGTTATGATACACACAGGGAAGTATGTGGGATCTGGTTTAAATATCGCCGGGTTGGCTTTACTGTGTCGGTGGGTCTGACTGGTGGAGTCAGAAGATAACGTCTGTGTGTCTTTTGAATGTATTTCTGGTGGTAGAGAGCCACAGAGATGGTGTTTAACTCAAATCTGTCTCTGAAAATTCAGCCTCACACTCAGTACAACGGAGATAAATAGAATTTTATTCATGGAGCCTGCAGCCCGACACAGTAAATGCAAATGTTGACATATATTGGTCTATTACAGATATGTTGGTATCAGTGGGCCACTTATCGAATATTTGCACTTTTTTGGGGGCAGGGGGTCATTTAGAAATGGTGTCCATTGTTTACAATACTCTCTGCAGCACATGTAGCAGAGTACTTGTCAATAAATTGGTCACTAGTTTGTGCTGGAATGTTAAAAAGCAATTGCTCCATCATTATCCAAACTCTACATATAAATAAAGAACAGTGGCCGATAGGTCGATATTGGAATTACTTGGAATTTACTCCCCAGTTGGGCTCTTGTGTTTACGCTGCGAGGGTTTACATGTGGAGGAGGGGATTACTTTGTTATTCTTGGTCCAAACTGGCAACAAGTGGCACATTCATTACACAAGCATCAATTTCAGTCAACACTAAAATTGCAGCAGCACTACAGCAGTTAAAGTCTGTAACAAAATTTCCAAAAATCTGAAGTGTTGTGCTGATTTCTTGTGACCATTTCTGTAGCTTTCCTATTTGTTA
>NW_007578666.1:200199-237529 GCF_000690725.1 Stegastes partitus | reverse complement strand
TTTTAGTGCTATTTAACGATAGTCTTTCTTTTACCGTGACATTAACAACATTTACGAGCACTTGAGCAACACTTCGACAGTGACAGTGTAGCCATCCACACATAATTCAGTGTCACTCCAGTATTTTCACTCTTTACAGCTAATTTCTCATGAACAGCACCTTCAAACCACTGACAGTGAGGTCTGTGGATCAACTGAGCGTCATTTCATTCTCCTCCTTTGCAATAAGGGAGTGGCAGAAATCTCAAAAGACTGGCATTTCCAAATCTGGCAACACAAAACCAAACATTTTCTGCATGACTTGACACCACTGGAGTTAAGTAAGGAGTAGGTTTATCCAGTCCGTACCGGTTATGAAATAAACTATAAATCAGGCTTTATTAGAGCCATAACTTTCACATAAACGGGAAGGGAGTCTTGTTGAACTGATAAAAGTGGACTGTTCCATCATGTTATTGCTCTAATTCCTGCTGAATGTGTCATTTGGTTGGTGATGAAAAGTTCAGCACAAAAACAATCATTAAGAGCCATAAGTCACTCCGATGGCCTGAGGGGAATAAGTGCGGTATTAGGTTCTGCAAAACCCTCCCGGCAGCCGTGATTTAAGAGGGCAAATCATTGCGCCACATCTGTAGGGAATGAACACTGATGCTGTATATTGTCTGATATGATCTGCGTCATCTCAAGGCAAAGCACTCGAGACATTTCCCAGACCACAAAATAAGAGTATTATCTCATGCAGCTAAACAGGCTGAGTGATTCATCTGGTCGGGGTCGACTGGAATTAGGTCACAACAACAAAGTCGCAAGCGTGGCAGCATCTGAGGAGCAGGTATGAGAGTTTGAAACACTTGAGATGCGGGCGTGATTCAGTTCAGCGGGATTCGGTGGCGTCTGCAGGTCACGGTCGCGTTTCATGCAGTCAGGAGCCTGACAGCGATGCCTATCTGTAACATTCCCGCTCAGATTCACCTCATTCCTCATTCCAAGCAATTCGGCTCGAGGAGAACTTCGGGGGGCACGTCTCCGCCTCAGATTTTCTCTATTCTCATTCTACAATTTTGCATCCTAATTAGAGATTACGCCAAACCTCAGCCAAAATACACTGTCTACACATAATTACCCAGCTTGAGGATAAACAGAGGGAGAAGCATTTCAATTACAACCGAGCTGAGTGAAGTTACAGCAGCAGGAGAGAGAGAGAGGCAGCGACGTCACAGCTCGCTATCAGACAAAAGGGGAAATAGTAGAAGTAAACAGGAAGCAAACAGGAAGCATCAGTGTCTGGGCAAAGGCCTCAGAGGCACTGTCATGCATTGTGAGGATGATCTGGCAAACTATCTTCTTTTAATCTAAACCGTCGCTCCTCACGCGGGCTTCTGGGGAAGCATGTTTGCATTTGTGATTCAACTTCCAGGGAGTTTTGATGAAAAGACAGAGTACAATACAATCAGGTACTTCAAGTGTGTTTACACGGTCGAGGGCAGTTTGAGGAGCGACCCATTGTGTTATCGCAGTTTCCATTCTTCGCCGAGGCAGCGTTTTAGCTCTATTTATAGTTACAATACAGAAACTTTTCAACGGGTGTGTGCTCCGAATAAATATATAAATGCAGATCTTTCAAGTGTGCACCCAGCAAGCGTATATGCGTGCACGTTTGTTTGCACGAGTTTTTGTTTTCAGCCACCCAAGCTCCGGTTTTAGTTTTAGGAGTCTTCTGTTTGCAGCAGATTATAGTGTATCCCGCCTGGGCACAGTGCTGACTGTTAAGACTACAATGCCCACAAATTAGCAGCTCTGCCTCTTTAAACTACAGAGATGGAGCCTGAGCATACCTTGTCGAGGCTGTCAGCAGGCACCTTGTGTGATCTCCCTCGACTCTTAGAGGAAATCTCATCGCACATACCTCATCTTTTAGACGCACTAAACACTGCTTTCAGCGGGAAACAAAAAAGTTAAAATGACCTACTTGGTTTAAAAGCAACGTAGCGTAGGGAAATATTTTCTCAGCTTATCTGACAATGGTGTTGATATTTATGGCTTTAACAGATGCGATGCTTGCAGGCGTTTGAATGCGTGTATATGCTGCCGCGTACGCTGCGTGTTTGTGTGTCTAAGTGTCGCGCAGCAGAGCAGAAAGGTCACTGCATCCTGAAACTGATGAATACTTTCCGCTTGTTTGCTGGTTGCTGAACAGACTTCTGGGAAAGCGCTCGAGCAGCACTTCCTTGGCGAGGTCAAGCTTTCCTGTGTGTTTATGTGAGTGCAGCGGGAGGAGTATTTTACACTTCACGGGACATCAGACACTCCGAATTATGACTTATTCATAACCCGGCGATGGAGGCGCTGTGTGGGTGAGAGGTCTCTGCCTCCCAGTTGCTTTTGATAGATATGTATCCTCAAACTGTCAGATCTTTGTTACTGCAGCTCGGGAGCCGCCGTCATAGATATGTATCATCAGCAACACCGACGGATCGTGGAGTCGCATGGTTCTTTCATGAAACCCTTACGATGCTGAGTTTGACTGATGCTACGGTAGATATGCTACAAGATGAAAGCCGGTGAGCAGTAATGTGCTTCTACATCTGATCTGAACCTGCTTTATCCCACACTGCTCTCCTGCCCTGACAAAAACCAAGCCTGCCACACAGCGTTATATGCATGTAGTCAAGGCCCGAAGCCAACCTACACACTGTTTTCCAACCTTCATTCAGTCGGCCAACAGGAACAACCTTGCTGTTATGAGACAAACTTTCTCTCGTGGAATTTAAAAATAAAAGATAAAAAAAAAAAACACAGTCGGTGAGCCAACATTCAGCCATGTGGACGACAGGTTTGGCGCGAAACCTGTTGGCCCGAGTTGCCTCTACGCCCAATAAAGTTCCTGCTAATGGAGCGAAACATCAGTTTGAGTCGAAGCCCCAGACAAAACAGCAAATACGAGGCATATGTGGGTCAGTCAAGTTGGCCGTTAGTTAGAGGAGGCCGCCGAGGAGTAAATCTGGAGTAATTGGTCTGCGATATCAGCAACAGTGCTGGTAGCATGCCAAGGTGCTGAGGTAATGAGTGCTGGCCACTGCACTCTGTTCTGAAGGGTGAAAGTGAATGAGAAATGAAGGTGGGTGGTTCAGAGATCTAAAGTACAGTTGACCCAGATTGTTGTGCAAAGGGACGGTTAGACGCAGACGTTAAGGGTTTGCACGAAACAACTACATTCTTGGATATGAATTTTAAAAAATCATAGGCGATGATGCTTTTGTTTCTCCGTAATGAGTCTGTTTAGAAAAGCATATCTGAGCCGGTAGATCAGGTGACCTCCAGGTTGATGTGGTGTGAGAGGACTTTATGAGCTAATTTTTCTTAACTCGCAAGATCGTGAACCAGAAACCTCAAACCGAGGCGATCTGCTCCGGCCTGGTCGTACATCTGGACCAGCCAGGAGGAAGGCCTTCAAACCAAAACCACATGAAAGGCCAGTTTCCACATCTTCAGGGCTGCACAGCTACTCAAACAAGATGTGGACGGTGGGCACTGATGAGGGTCCGGTTTCCTTCTGTATCTCCAGGAATCCGGAAAATAATAAAACCCCGTGAGATGCAAAACTACTACGATAGCAGTCAGAGCTGGGCAGGACCAAACGTATCCCGCTTTCATAAAAGAATGCAGCTGAGCTCGAGGTGAAGTGAGGCAGAATGAAGCAATGCAGAATATTGAGCATGCACCGCCCACACACCGGGAAAATACTACACCTTCCAGTCTTAATTTCACAATTCATTTACAGCTTGAGAGGCTTCATAAACAGCGCCATCAGTCAGAACAGAGACACTCGTGCCCTGCAGTGTTGACTTTATAACTTTCATCACTGCTCATTATTATCTTCAACAAGCTTTCTTCGCCTCCAGCAATCTGAAAAGCACATTTTTTTTCAAACTTCTGAAACCCAAACCGTCGCTACCATCAGATGTAGAGATACAACAAAGCTCTTCCAAACCAAAAAAAAAAAGAGATGAGAGAACTTAGACACAACACTAATGAGTTTTACATCACGGCTCCCTTTGACGGCCACACCTGAACCTATAGCCTCAGGGACTCAAACATCCACCTGCCAGTGTGCTTCATGTTTAACACGGAGACAAAGGAGACGCAGAGAAAGCCACGTAAAACATACAAAGCACCAAAGAGAATAAACACAGAGATGAGTTAGGCTTCTTTGGTTTACATGAAACTTCCTCAATTGTTCCAGATATTATGAAACAAGCAGCGCTGCTGTCTTTGAGAAGTCTACTTTGCTAACCATAACCATGTGAGACTCTGTTTTCGCTGCCTTCCATAAACAGCGAATGAAAGAGCATGTTTCCCATGGATAGGCTCGCACCGAAAAACTCGCGTCTCATAGCTGGAGCCAGTGAGTGATGGCCACCATCAAATGCATATTTAGCGCTGCGGCGTTATTTAGATTAAACATTAGAAAGCAATTCAAGCTGCGAAAAGTCGTTAAAAAGGATTCCCAGGCCGCGTATTTCATACACAACCAGTGGGCTTAAGGTTTCGATGACAATGAGAGGCCTGAAGAAATGTAAACAGCAAGTCAACAGTGAGAAGGCCTCCAGCAGCATGCCCAAACAACGGATCCCACTTCAGTGACGCACAAACACCAAAACAAATACACATTCATAAACTGTGAAAGGTGCCAGCCTGTGCTCACTCATCCAGGGTCTAATTGCATCAAAACGCATGACTTCCCCAGAGAAAAGTAGCAGCCAGGCTCAGTGGTGTGTGTGTGTGTGTGTGTGTGTGTGTGTGTGTTGAATAAATTCAGCCGTCTTCATCTGGTGAGACTCAACAAAAGGCCGCACAAAGACGTGCCGACACCGGCCCCCTCACTCACTCCCTCGACGCTCAAAGACACGCCACCGTCGGCCCAGAATGCGCTCCTTCATTCTCAAAGACAGGTCGCCGTCGTGGCCCCTAACCTATTCAATCTGTGCCCCTCACTCCCCCACGCTGACTCTGTTGTGGCCCCGCAGTTTGTGACGCACAAAGCCCCTCGGTGACCCTCATATTTCACTCGCACAAAGACAGGCATGACACGGCCTCGCTCTGCTCCTTCTCCAGTTTGTTTCTGAAAGATGATGGATGCAAACTTTTCCTTCTCCGTTTTTCTTCCTGTGAACTCTAAACTGTCACTTCTAATGTTAAACATCTCGTGGCTGGTTTAGCGCCTTAACTAGTAGCTGCTTCTGCTCTAGATCACTTTAGACATCAGTTTTTGATGGATGTAAACCTCATTCCAAATATGTGCTTTTGAGGAGCGACACTTCTGTGACTTCTGTGTGTAAATCACTGATAATGAGCGCTTCACTGTATTTACAGGACACATGACTGATCAGTTTACTTGTCAGTGAAATCACTACTTAGACAACAGTTCAAGGAGGCAGCTGTGCCTTCTAAGAATCAGTGAAGGACAGTTTACAATTTCCAAGCTGACTTGTGCGCTCTGGTCTCCTCCTAAAAGGAAGAAACAACAAACAATTCTCAAACCTATAAACGCACGACAGCATTCAACCCAATAGAAAAAAAGCCTTTTCTACTCCTTCTACTTACAAGTCTCTGAAGCTCTTTCACTTTCTGCTCATGTGCTGAGGATGAAATTGATCGGGCTGCCAGATTGGTTACAGTTCGGTATAAATCTCAATAGATCCACTTGATATGCAGCCGCAAGACAGTTTCTGGATCAACTCAGAAGCTTGTTTTACCACTAATGAAAAAAGAAAACTCTCCCTTTGCCATCACCATCTGACTGCTCCGTCCAATGACACGTAACAAGTTTGCGCCTGTCAAACCTCATTCTAGGAAAAGAAGGCAGGTTAGGGCGACCGCACTGAAGCAAATCACCGCATAACTGCATCATAAAACAACTCCTGGAATTTGCTGAACATCACAAATGCTGATTTGTAACTGCAGAGATGTTTTTTCGGGGGTGGCCAGATTAGGCCCTGACGATGAAAAGCGCCTTTCTGACAGCGCTTTCATCATTTCCCTGCAGTTTGCCCTTGAACTCGGCTTGGATAAACACTGCAGATGTTCCTGGTTTTGTTTAGTTTATGATGTAGTACCACTTCCCCTCTCGGCTCAGTGTGTATCAGGCGGAGAGCTCCATGGGTGGCTCTAAGATGGACCTCCTCCTCCTCCTCCTCCTCCACTTCAAGGACATAGGGGTTGTGGTGGGAAGAGGGAGAGTGAGTGGACATGTGTGAAAGACAGATGAGGAAGCTTTAAAAATAACATTTAAAAATATAGAGGTAATCTCTCCAAATGTGATGTCCAACCGCTCCCACATGTTGTGTCTGAGCGGTGCGGCCAGCTGCACATAAATCACTTTACATTTCTTTCTTTAGATGCGCACACAGCTCCACAAACATGTCCAAACATCACCATCAGCTCTGTGCATGAGGGATCAATGAAGCATGCAACCTTCACTTCCTTCCTGAGCATTGCCCTGCAACTGAAAGCCTGACACAAGGAATCAATTGCACTCGTGTGTGTGTGTGCAAATCCACTCAATAACAACAATGTCAGCATTCACACACACACACCCTGCAAGACAAAGTTAAATTGAAGTGTTTCCTCGTTGTATTGTCTTTCTACTTACGCAAACGTGCAGAGAGTTTTGTTTTTTGCAGAAGGACTTTTGAAAACGCTGCTCCGTTCCCGGGGCCGCCCAGCTTCTCCGAGCGCTCATTCACTGCTCTCTGCTTTCTTCAGGACGTCGCTCTCCTCTCCTTCTCCTCTCCTCTCCTCTCCTCTCCTTCTCCCTCCCACTGAGCCATCCCACCGCCGTCCGACGTCGCCCCTCCCTCCCCCGGCTCCCATCCCCCCTGAGTCCGGCCGTGCGTCCGTGCGTCAGGCAGAAAGGAGAAGAAAAGTTGCAGAGATGATGTGAAAGATGATGAGCGGTTCCTGGATTCTCTTCCCATAAACGCGTCCAGGGTGATTTATTCACGCCTTTCTTTTCTTTTGTCCGTGTCATGAGATTCAGGAAGTCTTCCTTCTGCTTTAGGAGGCTGCAGCATCAACAGTCAAACACACATAGCAGCATAAATTAGGATATTAAATCAATGAAATATCCAGATTTGCTTTTTCTCATTGGGTAATGAGATTTGGACTCATCTCCAAAAGTTTGCACATCAACCCACTGGGTTAAACTCCATAAATACTATTTAAATGATTCATTACATTACTTTACAGTGAGCTGTTGTTTGCCATGGCTGGATCACAACAGCTGGTTATATTTGGCACAGCTGTACGCTTCACACTCCATTTAAACTGAACTGGACTTCAGACTTGATTTGGGCTTGAATCCCTAAAGACTAAATTTGGATCTCTAAATACAAACAAACAAACAAAAATCCGGTTCAGATTGACCTGGCAGCTTCAATCTACCTGGTGTTCTGATTTCATGTTGCTCAATGTTAAAAGGTGCTGTTACACTGGTCTGCACCCAGTTTGGTGTCAAAGTGTTTTGAGCTGATTTTGGACAACTGCAATGTGCCGAATCTAAACATTGCATTGGTTTTGCTCAATGAGGTCAACATTTGGATTTGATGAAACTTGCAATTTACTCGTATTTACCTTTACAAATGTTTACGCTCATCAAGTTTTGATTCATTTGAGAAATACTAAAATAAATCAATCGCTAATGTCAAAAAATGTAATCGATTTAGTGGCAAAATTGATTTTTTTTTATCGAGTTGGCATAAAAACCAGACCTGATACAGAAAAGCAGATGTCATTTTTGGATTCAGAGTTGCAAAAATGTCCTAAATCAGTTAAAAAAAAAAATCCTAGACACCTTCAAAAACAGATTTTTTTGTAACCTAGTGTTATAAATAAAGTTATTTTTATTGTTCTTTTTCTTTTTGCCATCTGGTGGAAATGTCGGTCTGGCACAGCTGCACTCAAACACTGAATTATCACTCACAGAGAACGGGGTCCAAGCCGTGGTGAAAACAAAACTGTTAACACAGCTGTGAAAGGAAAATCTTCAAAAAGCTGCGTCGTAAAAATAGTCAGCTTTCAGATACCTGAAACACCATTCATCCATGTTCCTCTGGCAATCCGGTGTTGCGTTGCAGCGGCAGCAGGCAGAGCGGGACATTTAAGATACCCCTCTTCCCAGCAAGGTTTTCCAGTTCCTCTTGGGGGATCCCATGGGGTTCCCAGGCCAGATGAGAGATATGATCCTTCCAGAAAGTTCTGGGTCTAACCTGGCGTCTCTTCCAGTTAGACGGAAAGCAGAAACCCTTCAAAGGAACCCAGGAAGCTTCCTAAACCGAGGCCCAAACCACCGCAACTGGCTCTTTTCAATACGAAGGAGCAGCTGTTCTACTCTGAGTTATCCAAGCTCCTTGTATCCACAACCTCAGTCTTTACTTCACTATTCAGAGCTCATGAGGATTAAAACGTAGATCAGCTGCTAACTCAAGATCTTCACCTTCTGGGTCACATTACTGCAAACCCTGTCCCAATCCTTCTGTCTGTCTCACGGTGCAGTTTCTCACGACTCAAAAACACAATCCTGGGATTCTTAAACTCCTTCACTTGGGGCAGAAACTCAACCCAAACCCAGAAGGAGCAATCCATCGGCTTCAGGGAAAGATCAATGGCCTCAGACATGGAGGTGCTGATTCTCATCTCTCAACTGACTGCAAACTCCCCCGGTGTGTGCTGAAGGTCACGACCTAATGAAACCAACAGAACCACTTCAAAACCATCTTCAAAAAGCTGAGTTGTGGCTTTGAGGTATCCAAACTGCACACCCTCCTCATCCTCACTGTGCAACACAAACAGCATCACAGACAACCTTGGCTGAGTCCAACACCCATCAGAAACTTTGTGCCACGAATACAAACCTAACTCTTATTTGGATTGTACAAGGACCGGATGGCTCGTAGCAACATCCTCGGTACCTCCTTCAGTCCCCAACATGGGCAGGACACCATTGTAGGCCTTCTCCAAGTTGACAAAACAACCGTGGAATAGATGGTTGAACCATCTCAGCAACTGCTTTAGGGTGAAGAGCACATTTCTTCTCTTGAATCTGACGTTCGATAATCTGTCTTCTAGCATCCTAGAATGAACTTTCCTGGGGAGGCTGGGCAGTATGATACCCTCCAGTCCCTGTTATTTAAAATGGAAACCACCATATCAGTCTACTACTCCACAGGCACCTTCCCCGACCTCAGTATCTGAAAAACCTACAACAGAATTGCAATTTGTTTGTGAGGATTTGTGATCCTGACTGGATTTATCCTTCAAGGAACAGCTTAACAGATGAAATAGCTACACCTGTGTGCTTTCTTGCCATTAGAGGACTGATATCACAACACTGGAAACAGGTGGAATCAGCTGCCTGTCCAAAGCCAACAAAATCTGCCAAGGAATAGTCTATTATACCCTGTAAACCCACAACATGTCACTTCTAAACTCTGGCTTTTATACAGACTTCAGCGTTGCTCTGATCATCACGTTAAATTCTTGAACAGAACGTTAAAAAAAGCTCATTTAGCAAAAAAAACGTTGAACTCTAAGAATTTGGCGATGTTCTAGGAATGCCTGCCAGTGAGGGACAGAGAACCACCTTCCTTGTTTTCTTCATGGAAAGCTCCAGAAAAGATTTCCCATCATGAGCTTCCCTCTGTGTCCACCCCTGTAGTTTGAGCTGCAGACATAAACCACACTTATTACACTGTGGTATGTGGAACTGTGACAACTCAGGGAGGACTGTCACACTGGGACCATATGAGCATTTTAGAGGGGGGCAGATGCACCGCAGGGGGGTGGGGGTAGAAACGCTGGATGACACTGGGCCCCAAATGCATGTTTTAAAGAATTGTGTGGCTTGTAAGCAGTGTTCAGCGATGACGGTGATGAACTGCTTCAGGAAGTCCGTATGGATTTCATGCAGGCTTTCTGCATATTTGGTTGGAGTCGCTTAAGTCTCAGCATTGCATATTCATGGTTTTAGTTCATGCAAGATGGACATTGTGGTCTTTTCTCATGTCTGTGTAGGTACTGGCTTAAGAATATTAATTAAAAATTGTATTTTCTTAACTGCAAGTCTGTTTTTTAATTATCTTTTGAGTTCCAGGAATCCAAGCTAATCAATAAAAGCAGCATGTACTATATTTTCTACACTGTATTTATCATTTATTGTCTTTTCTATCTTAAGAAACACACAACACACTGCCTTTGTGTGTTCCTATAATTAGCCCAGCCTTGGTATAATTTAAAACACGACTGCGACACCCCGAAGACTGATAATCATTGCACTTGCTCGGTTACTTTGGTTTGGTCTTCCATGGCATAACTCTTGGTTTTTTTTTTAGAAATTCTGGCTGAAAATGTGCACCCAAATCCAATAAACATGCTTCAGCCAATGCAGAAGCTAAAAACAGCCTGTGTTCGACTTTACACCAAGCAATTGTTGAGTTTGCATGATATGTAAAAACTGCATAAATGCTTCTTAGTGCATCGCAATAACCCTGCAATGGGCTAAATGACAGGTTTTTATTTTTAGTGACACCATAAAGCATCGGTAAGTTTGTGCCCCTAATCCAATTAGCTTTTTGTGTGTTTCACGTGTGTCATTATGCCATATTTGTTGTTCTTTCTTTCTATATTTTGCAACGTATGTGACGACGCAACTTCACCACAACGGTATTTACTGCATTCCTGCTGCATGCCGTTTCTCTCATTTTGTACAAGCCGTACACAAAACCTAAACTAGCCCTGCATCTCCTCTTCCCAGCCTGTTAACACCAGCTTTCATTTCCTCTCTGGGATGCTGCAGTGGGAGTCTTTCTTTTTTTTTTTTTTAAGTGCAGCCCTTCACGCCGCCCTCCTGACATTCTTCACAGCCTCAAGCCTACTCGGCAGTTTGTCTCCTCGCTCACACGATGCCCCGGCCGAGCCGCTGTGTCATTTGCTTGGCGCTGCCTTCAGGACTTCCTCTTTCCACACCAGCGCTGTCTCTGTGTGTGTCGTCCTGGTGAGAACACTGTGGGAGGCAGAGCAGTCTGTAAATAGAAAAGTGTGGTCGCGACAGAGTTCTGGTCTCAGAGGCAGGAAGATGTTCTTAGCTGCAGGGCAACTCCATGGGAAACGCAGACAGGACTTGAGAGACACTGGTGGAGATAATTGGGTTTGATGGTTAGTGGCTGCGGGGAGGAAGTCATGATGATGCCATTCTTGGTGCATGTGTTTACTGATTTGAATGTGTGTAATTGTGTTTATTTGGTAGGGCTTTTATTGTGCTGATTCTAAAACTATCAATAGATAAATCATCCCAGAAGTTAAGATCCAAGCGGTTGTGTTTCTAATAAGTTCCCAATAAGAAGCTGCCTGTGTGTGGACTTTGTATGTTGTTAAATGGCTGAACAAAGCTGCTCTGGTGTTTCGTTTTTGGAATTTGATTATTATGGGAGCATATGAGCGTTAACAGATAGTCTCATATCGAGCCGTTATGTATATTTAAAGAATATGGTTTCTGAGTTTTCAGAACATAAGCAACACATCTTCAGTTACACACGCAGATACCGAAAACTTCCCACATAAATAAACACAGCTGTAAGCTCACGGATATCTTAAACCAGGCTTCACAGGTGGACAACGCTTTATTTGAAGAGGAGACGAGTCAACGAGGATGGGAACCGAAGGAGCAAAGGAGAAGCACGTCGAGTCTTGACTGATTGAGCTGTTTGGGTAATGGATGTGTCATGACAGACAAAATTAGTGAGTAGTTTGGGAACACTGTGGAGGTTTAGGTGCTAACGGGCCACATGTTTCCCTCAGGAGTTAGTGGAGGCCGAAGCAAAGGCAACGGCACACGCTAAACACAATCTGTGTGTGTGTGAAAGTTATTTACAAGTTATTTCTATGAAAATAATGCAGCTCGAGCACATCAGCTCACGATATTGGAATAATTCAGTCCCACATGTTACAACCAGAATCCAGGATCGGTTTGTTTAGTTTTTGCACATAAAAGTCCGGATCTGTGTTTTTGAGGTCGTCTCTAAGTGGAAATACTTCATGATATGTCTCCTAGCGTATAAAAAAAGACAACATGGTGACATTAACGAGGATAAAAGAACAGATGTTCACCAAATAGAGCCTTTGAATTCATCAGACAACTCTAGAGATGGTTCAAAATGAACATGAATGTCCTCATATCCCCTTCACCCTATTCAGGACTTTAGGCATCTTTTGGACCCCAGGCCATTTGGTTTAGGTGACAGGATTTCTTTTAAATACAAAAAGAGGGACATTTGTCTTGTATTTGGAACCAAAAATAACTTATCAGAAAATGTATTTAACATCGTATAAAAGTCTATAATGAATACCAACAAATGTTTTGCACACATTCTTTTCTTGGGGTCCAATGGATCCCAAAAGACCTCCTGAACAGGGTTAATGTGTAAAAAAACAAGCAACTGTTTGCTTACGAAGCTAAAAACAACTTTATAGTTACAGCTTCTTTCCCTAAACTAGTTAATGTTTTCTATTTTTTAGCAGCAAATACCTGATTACAGTGACAACAAATGGATTTAACTATAGCCTTCGTCATATTTCCGATACGTGTGAGGCCCGTTCCTCTTGTTATTGCACTTTTCTAACTTTTCAAACATTTTCATCACCAACAGTGCTCCTCCCATTAATGATTATTAATTAACTTACTTGGTCAAGCTTTACCTTGATCTTCACGATCAAAGAAATCACCGTAGTGACACAACAGATGAGTTCTTTTCCAGGTTTTTCGCTCAGTCGAAGAAACAAGCCAGTTAATTAGGGGTTAAAATGCCTCTGTGGCGTGAGGTAAACATAAAGATACAGCAGGCAGCAGTGTGGTCACAGACCTGGCATTTAGACAAAAAAAAAGAGGAGAATGAAACATGTCCAGTTTTGTTTTGGGGGGGATTTCCCAGCAGTATATAGTCTGATGATGGCAGTGAGGTCAGAAGAAAAAAGGACAGAAATAAAGTATGACATAGAGATGACACAAGACTTGGAACCCACTTGGAACACAACAGATGAGTTAGGCCACGGTTTTGCAAGAACGAAAATGCTCTCATGTCTCCGCTGTGGTGGATACGTGTTCACCATGATGAATAATTAGGTTTCTTAAAAACAAAAACAGCCATTTAATCTGCGTCTGACTCATGAGTGTGGACACCAACGACATCGTCTTATATGGTCATCTTTGAGGAGCGCTTTTTAAATATTTAGACTCTTTGCTTATCCGAATTGAATTTATCCGAGAAAACCTTTTCTACACATCTAAAGAAAATTAATCAACCTGCAGACGCGAGGAATGAAACCCTGCAGCCCGTTCCCAGCTCATGAGGCGTTCAAACTTAACCAGCATCAGCAGCGCTTCACTGCTGTTTGCTTTCCCAAAATAAACACGAATCTTGGATGCAGGTGACTTCATGAACTGTTTGGACAACACATCTGTGGTTGCTAACAAACAGAAGAGAAACCGACTAAGAGGACAAATCCTCAGCAGCGGTTCTCACAGTTCTCCAGCTATTGGTTTCATGCAATTTAAAATATTAATACGAAGGAACTGCTTTGTTTTATAATCCAGGATCTGCTTTTTTACAGCAGCTTAATCCTCACAAAACCTCTACAAATCCAGGAGTTTATCTCATCGATCTAATATTTGATGATTCACTCTCCTGCTCTGACTTTTTGTGAACATTTCACGGGCTGCAGCTTTCTGCAGAGTCACGCCACGAGTCTTTACGGGGAGATCAGACGGAGCAGTCTAAAGATAAGTTACTGTAAATCTTCCATAGAGTACATATTTACAATGTCTTCTCACTAAGAGGTAATAAAAAGAAGAAGGTAATGAAAAGCCACGCAGCTGCTTTATTACAGTCAACTAGCAGTCAGCTGAGTTCAAACCAGGCCTCCCTCCACTGTAACTGTCGCAGAATTTATGGTCGCACGTTGTGAAACAAGCACAAAGCCAACGTGCTGCAAACATTTCAGAGTTTTGGTTTCTGATTGTTATTTTAAAACAAAGAGAAATTTGTAGGCGAGAGACGGATTAAAGCACATGTTAGTGCATGTTTAAGTTAGTTTTTTGACAAGTTTGGCTCCTGAGGAAGAGCAGCAGGGATAAAAAGCAGCTGCCTGTCCAGACCTTTAAGCGACTTCTCTGCTCTGAGCAACTCCCACCGAACTGATACTGCTGTCATATTCAGTTTGGATTCCTGACAAATTCAAGGGAAGAGAAGTGTCTTGTTCAGGTGTTGGGGCATCGTGAGTCTGCAGAGCAGCTTCACTGATGGGATGAATGCTGCTTCTGAGAAAAGAAGAGAAGTACGATCCGCACACCAAAATCAGGCTGCCTTATACAATTTATTGGCGTGACGTTTCGAGCAAAATGCTCTTCCACAGACTGCTAACCATTAGACTGAGGCTGCCATCTTAAGTACCCATAGTGCACAGCATTCATCACATGGTACATTGGCAGGTAAACAGTACTTTGTAATGTATGCAATCATGTATTATGAATGCTGCTTCTACCCAAAGGAGTGCTCACAGCTCGGTCCTAAATGCTCCATAAGAATTTCAACCACAAGAAACTTAAAGTCCCAAAAATTAAACATCTCTTTGTATCAAAGTTACATATTTAGAAGCTTTATTTCCCCATGACAATAATCCCTTTCTGACTCCACACTTTTCCTCTGTGTTCAGATCTATGAAGACCTCGCCTCTTTCCAAACCCTTCCCAGCCCACTGCAGCACGAGCACACCAGCTCACCTATGACTCAAACGTTGGTGACACAACCAAACATTAGAACCAGAATGATACAGAAAGTCCCCACTAGCAGTCTGACAGGAATGGTATCTTCGCTTTGTTATGAAAGTCCAGAAGTCAAATCCATGTTTTTAAAACTGTTAGAAATATGTTATGTTTTCTGTTTGGGTGTTGCCTCCTCATAATATGTCTTCCAGCATATATATGAAACCCCATTTGGACATGACGCCAAGTTAAAAACTTGATAGTCGCCAGAAGGAGTCTTAAAAACATCTTTCTAATATCAATCGAATCATTGCATCACTTTCAGGTTCAGGTTTCTTGACTGCATGTAGGAGAAAAAAGCTGCTCTCACTGAAGAAAGCGTACCATCATGCCCTCTTGTGTCTCAACGTGGTATTACACTGTGCTGTGACTGCCACCCTCCTTTTGTTCAGGATTTTTCTATTCAAATTCAACCCCAAAAAGAACCGACCCGATGCCATTTCTCACCAACATCAGAGAGATAAGAAACGAGAGAGATCACAGAGTGGCCTCCCCCCTCTTTCACTCACCCACTGTCCCTCTCCCTATCTGTCTTTCTGTGGCCTACAAATCCACAAAGAATGGACGGTTTCAGCAGAATGTCTTCCTCAGCTTGACTCGTGATTGGACCAGAGGAAGGGGTGGAGGTAAACTGGGGGCTGCTGTGGCACAAGGAGTCCCTCTATAGCAGGAGACCAGTGAGTGAAGCAACACAGAAAACAGAACATGTGTGAAGGTTAGAGGGAGAGAAGACATCGAGAGGCTCTGGAACGAGAACGTGAATATGCAACGACGTGGCCAAGATCACCAACAGCCAGCATGTAACAATGCAGCATATAACACAAAAATATAACTGTGTCAAGTGAGACAATCTGCAGCATTGCACCGACTTTTTTTCTGCTATATTTCTGTTGCCACCTGGCCAAATGTGCATGTGGCATGTCCAAAACTTTATCAGTTTGTTAGGAGTCAATAGTTAACCACAGCTTTATCAGTGTCAGTCCAGGTCAGTCCCATTACAAATGTGTTTCCCCACAGCGAGCTTGCAAACATGCAATTTTGTGCACCCTCTTCCACCGCTCTCATGCCTCAAACCTGGCCTTTTTCCCAGCCAGCCTCGCTCTCAGCTCTCAACCCTTAAAAACCGTTTCCAGCTCCAGCCCGCTGTGAAGAGTTCCTCCCCCCCCCAAAGTCGGCCATAAGTCAACGGTCCGTCTCTTTTCAGCCTTTGGTCACTAAAACTGCGCTGACAAACTTAATTCCAGCCACAGCCTGCGAAAACTAGTTGTGGCTACGGCAGTAAAATGTCAGTCAATACAGCTGCTGGTCAATGTCTGTTACTCCAACTGGAATAGCTGGAATAACTCAGAGGAAACTGGATATAGTAGGTATACACTATGTAAATACATCCCTCAGAAGAGAATCTGGGGTGTGACTTCACAGGGGCCCTCATGCAAAAATTGAAGTGTTTGTGACAAGAAAAGGAGAAGAAAAGGAGACGAGAGGAGGAGGAGGAGCCACAAATAAATCATGCAAAAGAGCTCTTCATTTAAGAAAAGTCTATTTATCATTCAAACTGCTTCCTGTCCCTCGACGGCGTGTTGCATAAGTCATCAGGCCGGTGGACATGATGTCATGTGGGTGGTGGGCAGCAGAGCTCACTTTGGTGCGTTTGGAGCTGTTTTCAGGACAGAGCCGTGGTTCAGTCTGCAGAGATCTGCCGCTTGAATCAGCACCTTTGTGACACTCGACACATTTGAGCTATTTCTGCTCTTAGGCACACACTCATAAAGTCTCACTAGAAAGCGCCCGAGGGAAGAAGTTCAGGAGGTTTCTTTTGGTGTCGCCCGCTGCAAGTGAACATACTTCACCTTATAGTAAACAGACCACTCCTTTCTAAGTACTGCCAGAGTAGAAGAACATTAACACATGAGCTGGCTGTGAGGAGAAAGTGTTTTCTGTCTGGGTGGTATGCATGCACTACAGACGTTTTGTTTGTTTAGTAACACCTTTACATGCTAAAAGTCTTTTTTCTATCTCCGGTTTCATGCATTCACCTCTAGAACTTCACTTCAATACAGTCTTTTGGGCTTGAACAATGTATCGCAGCTTGATCAGTGAAAATTAAAAATTGCAGAGAATAAAGTTTCGGGAGTCCCATAGGCGAAGGGAGGGGAGGGGCCACAGGGGCCATGGCCCCTGCTGGAATCTGATTGGCCCCCCTCTCGGCCCCCCCTGTGAAATACTGTCCTGTCATTGGGTAGTTTCCTTGAGGAGCGCTAGCTGGCTGTTACAGCGCAGCTTTATGGGGGCGGGGTGAACAGAGCATTGCGCTAGTGTGTGTGACGGGAGCGGCTGGAACGTGAAACGAGCACACCTGACGGACACTCTGAGACGGTGAGGGTCACATTTAAAACGTGCGCTAGATTGAACACAAACGAGTTCCTGATGTGTTTGATCTTAACTCGTAGATTTAGTCATTATCTTTACTTTATCATTTAACATTTTGATGACAACAAGTTGATGTTATTGGGTAGAGAAGCTGATGAAACCAGATGGTAAATAACCATCAAGGGGTTCCTGCATGAATGATTATGTGACACGAGATCTTGGTATGGTGTGGTTTTTTTCTTATTATTATTTTGAAATGAACGTTAAATGAAGACACTTAGATGTTGTGGGAGCAGCCAGGGCATTCCCAATCCCCAGTCTGGGTTCCACCTGAATGGTGTCATTTAGTCTCTGTTCCAGCAGCAGCCTGCAGGGTCAGTTATCTGAACCCTGATCAGGACTTCAGGTTGCCATTCATAGAAGGTCTCTGGGGATCCACTGGACCCCAAGAAAGAATTTGTGCAAAATAATTGTTGGTATTCATTATAGGCTTTTATACTATGTTAAATACATTTTCTAATACGTTGACATATTTATGGCTCCAAATGCATATTTAAAAATAAAATCTTTAAAAATCAAAAAAACAACACCTGTCACCTAAACCAGATGACCTGGGGTCCAAAAGAGCCCAAAAGTCCTGAATAGAGTAAAGAAGAAGCCATTTCAGGGTCAGACCAGTGACCCAGACAGGTTCAGGGGGACGGTTCTGAGGACTGGCATCCAGAGCAGGACCAGTCCAGCAGCTGGAGCCAATCATCAGCACCAGAGCAGGACAGACAGACGTTCCTCAGAGACAATACTGTTCATATAAAAGAGGAGATCATTGTGTTCATGTGTGTATTCACATATATGTATCATGGTAATGTACCGTGATCCATCAGGCTGTTACTGACGTGAGTCTTCACTGTGAATCAGTCTGAGGGTCATGAGCTGCTGCTGAAAGAAGCAGTGATTGTACATTCCATGTTGTACAAGCACGTTCTGACCAGAAACCTTTTCCAGATCATGTTAATGTTGGTAGATCTATTTAATCAGGTCTATGTTTAGTCATACAATGTGATCACAAGTAAAGAACATTTCTTGAGGAATTGCTGTCGGCTAGATCTACGAATAACGCAGTCATTGAGTGCCCCCCTAAATGTAGAACCTAGAATGGCCACTGTTCGGGACACACATTCATGCAATGCAGCGAAGAGCCGAGGGAAATGTGATCTGTGCTCCGACGCGAGCTGATGAAATCCTGTGGTGAACTATAGATTGGAGGCGGTTTCCTGAACTTTGGCTCTGTTGATAAACACTGCAGGAAGGCCTATCTCCAACATTCCCCCTGAAACTGGATAAACCCAGAGCTGGCAGAGCGACACAACAGCACTCTGTTGAAGGTCAGCATCCCCATATCTCTGTGTGTGCGTCTGTGTGTGTGTGTGTGTGTGTTTGTGCACTTGAAATGTGTGGAAAAATTAAGGACAATAAATGAAGACTGTGGGAAGAAAACGCTGCGTTAATAGTTAACCCCAATAAACGCAATGATCTACATGCAGCAATGGGTTTTAAATCTGCAATATGACTGGTTTCTGTCGTACAACACACATGGTCCACCGGAGCTCTGGTTCCAGTGTGTCAAGCAGCTCACACATATTTCCGTTACTGATTAACCCGTTGACTCTGTGCTTAATTTTTCACCTCATCCCATCATGGCCTCAAGTAGAGCAGAAAGAAAGTGTCCTACATTGTGAAGTGACATCATCCGACGGCATGTGTTATCTGGACGATACAACCTGAGAAACCTAATTTACTCTAATGTAGGGCAAGTTAACCAATCAGTGGAGAAGCATTTTATTTTGTTCACTCTTGCTTGAAAATTAAAAATTAACAGATCGTCAAAATATTTGTGATACTGTACCCGTTATGTGGAGCTTCTTTGCATAGCTCAAGATTAAATATTTTACAATCTTTCTCTTCTGTTGCCAAATGTTCAAAACTTTAACCAGAATCATGTAAAACCACACAAAGCCACACGCTGCAAACACCATCAGTCTTAAATGTGTTTTGTATCAAGACTCTCGGATCAGAGGTGAAACATCACCAAGAGCCTAAAAGAGAGTTTTTTTACCGAAGCTCCTGTGTTTACCGTGACCTCAAACGCAGACAGTACAAACTTTGCAGAAGGTTGCACAGAGAGGACAGTGCAAGATGTAATATTTCATAGACCTGCAAGTACACAAAGAACTCAGACGGCTTGATGTCGTCAGGCAAGAGGTTAGGAACATTTTTAGGCACGTTGCAGGAATCTAAACACTTCATGGTAAACTGGTAAGAATCACATCAAAAGCAGAATCACTGTCGTATAAACTGGCGGCTTCACAACAAAGACGCTCAGGTGCTGAACAAAGTCTGGTGCGTTCCTTTTTGTCGCTTCACCGTGACCGACAACTTTCCAACGAGCACTTAATGACAAAGTACAAGGACCTGTGATTCAGTTAATATTAAACACGAGTTATTATCGGCAGGACCGGTAATATATTCATCACACAGGCAGATCTTGTTTTTCTGCAACCAGCGCTTTTTTTCTCTGTTACCTGAATTGACTGTTTTAACCAATGCCACCTTCATTGATCTGTGTGCCAGGACCGTGTTGCGAAATATCCAAACAGAAATGTTGCAATTAAACATAAAATTGGCACCGATCTAGAATCCTCCCATCCTCATTCAGCAGTATAAAAATTGGTGATGAGCAGCTCTCGGTACTCTTCAGGCCTTAGAGGGGTTTGCTGTTACCAGTGCTTAGTGCTGCAACTGAAACGGGAAAGTAAAAGATGGCACCTGTTAAGAAGGTAACGTTACATCTCTGGTACTTTGTGGATATTGCTGAATTGTTACTGTTAGTCCTCAGCATCATGCAGAGCAGCTGTAGGTTATAGAGATGTCCTGATGGACGATGGTTGTTAGGAAAATGATGCCAGTGCAGGTTTTATTGTGTGTGTGTGTCTGCGTGCATGTGGTTTGTGAAACAGCCAGACTGAAACGATCGCTGCCTCAAAAAAAATTCACTTTTATCTTTGCACCTTTGAACCTGAAGTGCAGCTTCTCATAAAATTGCATAAAATAATCATTGCACATATCTGTTCATTTCTCAACCACATTACAACACATCACCTCTCTGTGCTCTCATGTCTTACCTCCATCAACTGTTGTGGCCTTGTTCACTTTTATTCTTTTAATGAGCTACAACACATCTATAAGCTTGATTCAACGTAGGGCACAGGTTGAATCAGTCCACTCTGGCCCCACAGGGTATCCTTGAACGGCTCAATGCTGGCGAGGTGGTGATTGGCGATGGAGGCTTTGTGTTCGCTCTGGAGAAGAGGGGATACGTGAAGGCTGGGCCTTGGACTCCTGAGGCTACTGTCACACACCCTGAGGCCGGTAAGACGGACAGCACTCACGTATACCGCATCTAAACCTTCACACAGTCCAGACGGAAGATGCGCAAACCTAAACTCAACAGTTTAACATGACAGCGTGTGTTTTCTGCAGTGCGACAGCTGCACAGGGAGTTCCTGAGAGCCGGAGCTAATGTCATGCAGACACTGACGTTCTATGCCAGTGATGACAAACTGGAGAACAGGGGTCAGACAGTGAAGTATACTGTGAGTACCTAAATATGTCACCTGTGATTCCTTAGTGTGGATTGTGTGTCGTCAACAACTTCATCACCCATCTAATTCTTTCAGGGAGTACAAATCAACGAGGCCGCCTGCGACCTGGCGAAGCAAGTAGCCAGCGAGGGCGACGCTCTGGTGGCCGGTGGAGTGTGTCAGACTCCCTCCTACCTGAGCTGCAAGAGCGAGGCGGAAGTGAAGGCCATCTTCAAGAAACAGCTGGATGTGTTTGTGAAGAAGAACGTGGACTTCCTGATTGCTGAGGTGAGCTCACATCATATTTAACTCGGAAAAGGCAGCAATTCATCAGTCTGACATACGAGTAGAAGAGCAAATGCTGAAGCTGAGTTGTTTCTGTCAGTACTTTGAGCACGTCGAGGAGGCAGAATGGGCCGTGCAGGTGCTGAAGGCCACCGGAAAACCCGTAGCTGCTTCCATGTGCATCGGACCAGACGGAGACTTGCACGGTGTTTCTGCTGGAGAGTGCGCCGTCAGGCTGGTGAAGGCTGGTATGGATTCAATTTGTGCTGCACGATCACACATTTTTTCCTCTTGAAAGCCATCTGTGTTTTTAGGCACTGTGATGATCTTCTCCTTATGCTCTCCAGGTGCCCAGATTGTGGGAGTCAACTGCCACTTTGACCCCATGACCTGCGTGAAGACCGTGAAGCTGATGAAGGAGGGAGTGGAGAAGGCCGGGCTGAAGGCTCACTACATGGTGCAGCCGCTGGCGTACCACACCCCCGAGTGCACCTGTCAGGGATTCATCGAGCTGCCAGAATTCCCCTTCGGTAATATAAACTCCTTTGCACATTAAAGAAAAAAAGAAGCACAATCGGTCATGCAGACTCTCACGTTTGTCGTCTGTTTCCTTATGCGCTCAGCCCTGGAGCCCAGGTTGCTGACCCGCTGGGACATGCACAAGTACGCCAGAGAGGCCTACAACGTTGGCATTCGCTTCATCGGTGGCTGCTGTGGCTTTGAGCCGTATCACATCAGGGCCTTGACAGAGGAGCTATCTGCCGAGAGAGGCATCCTGCCCCCTGGAGCCGACTACCACGGAATGTGGGGTTCTGGTCTGGAGATGCACACCAAGCCCTGGGTCAGAGCCAGGTAAACCCCTTAGAAAACAGTCAATACACTGCAACAAACAAAATACATTCATTTGCTGCATCTTCTCTTTTTGTGTGTGTAATCTGTTTGTTTATCTCCTCCAGGTCCCGCCGTGAGTACTGGGAGAACATCTTGCCATCTTCTGGTCGTCCCCTGTGCGCCTCCCTGTCCAAGCCGGAGCACTGGGGCGTGACCAAGGGCCACGCCGACCTGCTGCAGCACAAAGAGGCCACCAGCAGCCAGGAAATGAGGCACGTGCTGGAGATGCAGAAGAAGGCCAAGTCTTCTTCGTGAACAAGACAGAGCGAGAAGAGAAAACCAAGGCACCCCTGCAGTCAACCAGAGAGGGACGAGGGTGACAGGAGGAAGTGACGTCTTTCCCGGTTCAGTCTGGAGATTAAAAAGCACTTGTAACAGCGATGATGCTCCGGTCGCGGAGTGTCACAATGTAAACCCCCGAAACAATAAACCTGAGTTGTCTACTACATTTTGTGTTGTCAGTGTGGAACGAGTGCTTCAGAACGTACAAACTGATGGGTTCATCTCCAAAACACACACTTCACATGTGCACTGATTTGACAAACACGCCAAGAACCGTAATGAATCCGGAACAAACTAGTAGCACACACTCACAATACTCTCATTCAGCCGGCGAGGGGAGGGGAAGGAGTAAACATGGCAGTTGTGCAACCTGCCCCTTGCCAATCAGAGCGGCTCTTTGCCAGAACCCTCCCCTTCTTAAGGAGGATTTATTGCGGCCCTCTGCTCCACTCTACGGTCACTTCAGCCTCTCAAAGTCTGAGCAGTCAGGGGTCCACACAGCTGCAGGATTATGGCACCGTCAAAGAAGGTACGTGTGGAGTTTTGTCCAAATTCGGGGGTTTGCTGTCAGGACCGTCCTGCTTTTATGAAATACCAACAGTGATAATATGAGACTCTCAACCTCCAAAGTAAATAATAGATCTTAACAATTTAATTGGAATTGAAGTTGGAACACAACTGACAAAGAATGCATGTATTTAAAATATATATATTTGCTGGATATTTCTGCACCCATCCCATCTACACAGGGTTTGAATGGTTGGGGGGACATGTTTGGGGGCTACAGTCTTCCTCATGCATCTTTTCCACAAGTACAGCATCAGGTCACATTTTTCTCACCATTGAAACGTCCATCTGTTGCATGAATTCATCAAAAGCATTTACTCCTAAAATGTGTTAAATGCTAGTTAAAGAATAGTTTAAAACTTAGAGAACTCTCTTTTGGACCTTTTGTTTTCTGATAGGACACTTAATTATCCCTCCCTTAATAATTAAACTATTTTTAATGACAGTTTTTATAACTGTAGAATTTGTCAAGCATTAACTGCAGCCCTTTTCATAAACTTTACTTTCAAAACTAACTCTAAACCCACCAAAGAGAGCTATTCTTAGACTAATGCATAAATAAATAATGCTCCATACAGTGGTTTATGTAGTGAGTAGTTTACAGAATGAATGAAGTCGGACACGTGTGATATTTTTCACACTTTTCAGAGTCTAAAGTCTAATAAATATTTAGACTGATGCAGCCCAAATGGTCACAAAAAGTCAGAACTGCGCTCAACATTCAAGCATGTTGGAAAAGCTGCAGGTACAGCAGCTGTTGCCTCCCCTGCAGCTGCTCTCAGACATGCTGCCTTCTTGATGACTCATGGTGATTGTGAGAAAGGGGGCATGTGGCTCTGGATTTGTAAAACCACTATGCTTGAAGCTGGTTTCCTCCAAGTTTTCTTAAAATGAGGCCTCAGTGATCCAGCAGTAGCGTTTGCGGCTTGACTGATCTCGTCACATTCAGTTTTTATTTATTTTTATGAGCTCACACTGATCTGCTATCACAGGGAATCATGGAGCGTCTCAACGCTGGGGAGGTGGTGATTGGCGATGGAGGTTTCGTGTTTGCTCTGGAGAAGAGAGGCTACGTGAAGGCCGGTCCCTGGACCCCTGAAGCTGCTGCAGAGTACCCCGAAGCAGGTGAGGACAAGCTTCTTTTTTATTAATCAACTTTAATAATCTATTTTAACTGAACCCTTTGCAGCAATTCCCTGCAAATATGTCGCATGAGGCATCACAGTTGAGATGCATGTGGAAGTATGTCTGCTTTATGATGCAATCTGTTGATTTTCAGTGCGACAACTGCACAGGGAGTTCCTGAGGGCTGGATCCAACGTCATGCAGACCTTCACCTTCTACGCCAGTGATGACAAGCTGGAGAACAGAGGCAACAAGCTCACCTTCACCGTAAGTTAGATGAGACACCACTTTCAACAGAAGAAGAAGAGCATCTTGTAGGTGGCTGTTAATGGAAAATGTCGTATGTGCACTGAAACTGGCAGCTACAGTTGCTTCAGTAATTCCTTTATCAGTCCGATATTGAAAGTAAACAATGTAAAAGGACAGTCAATCAACATGACCTATAAACCGGTAAAGTCAATTTTCCCTCGTTATTAAAATAGTGATGTTTAATGTGTTTTTGGCTTCGCTCTGCAGGGAGCTCAGATCAACGAGGCCGCCTGTGACCTGGCCCGTCAGGTCGCCAACGAGGGCGACGCTCTGGTCGCCGGTGGAGTGTGTCAGACTCCCTCCTACCTGAGCTGCAAGAGCGAGACAGAAGTGAAGGCCATCTTCAAGAAACAGCTGGATGTGTTCGTGAAGAAGAACGTGGACTTCCTGATTGCTGAGGTAGAGTTTGAACACTCATGAACCACGGGGAGGGGGAAATGGGGATATTTCTTCTGTTCTGACATTTTCCAGATGACAATCTTAAGTCTCACATGTTGAGAGAACTAACTGTGCTCATGCCTCTGTCGTGCAGTACTTTGAGCACGTTGAGGAGGCCGTGTGGGCTGTGGAGGTGCTGAAGGCGACGGGGAAGCCTGTGGCGGCTTGTATGTGCATCGGACCACAGGGAGACATGCACGGCGTTTCCCCTGCAGAGTGCGCTGTCAGGCTGGTCAAGGCCGGTGAGTACAGCACTCCTTCATATAGCCAACATTGTTTAGCAGCACAGAAGGCAACCTAAAAGAGATAGTCCCACAATGAAATGCTATAATTCTAGCATTGAAAGTTAAATCCAGAAAGCCTGAAATGTGGCATTTAGCTTCATAATTATTCATCTTTACTTTATAAGACTTAGTGTAACCAGGCAGTGCTTTATAAGGAGATTAGGGCATTTCTAACTGACAGCTGTTCTAGGTTTAGCTTTAACTGGCATCAGCCTACAAGCCAAAAGTAGTTATTCTGTTCAGTTAAAACTCAAATGTTTATCTTTTTCCTTTTTTTTAATGCAAACCACAGTTGGTGTCGTGTCACTTAATCGTGTACTTTCTTCACTTATCTGTAGCAGTCAGCACTAAACCCTTCACTGTGCTCCTGTAGGTGCCCAGATTGTGGGAATCAACTGCCACTTTGACCCCATGACCTGCGTGGAGGCCGTCAGGATGATGAAGGAGGGAGTGGAGAAGGCCGGGCTGAAGGCTCACTACATGGTGCAGCCCCTGGCGTACCACACCCCCGACTGCAACTGTCAGGGATTCATCGATCTGCCAGAATTCCCCTTCGGTAATAACACGCTGCTTAAATTCTGCCATTTAACTGCCATGTGTGAAGCTACACGCTAGAAATAGATAGATGCTTGCACCCTCCGCCGCTTTGTTTTGCAGCGAGGTCACCCACGCAACACAGAAATGCACATTTTCACCAACCAGCCTGCAATTAAATGTGTGTAAAACTGCACTTTCTGTCAGGCCTGGAGCCCAGGATCCTGACCCGCTGGGACATGCACAAGTACGCCAGAGAGGCCTACAACGTTGGCATTCGCTTCATCGGTGGCTGCTGTGGCTTTGAGCCTTATCACATCAGGGCTGTGGCAGAGGAGCTGGCTGCTGAGAGGGGCATCAAGCCCGCTGCGTCAGAGAAACACGGCATGTGGGGCGCTGGTCTGGAGATGCACACCAAGCCCTGGGTCAGAGCCAGGTCAGGAGCAAATATTAATCTGTTAAATTGCCAATGAAAAGCAAAGACGCTCAGTCGAGTCCTAACTAGAATGATTTTTTACCCCTTTCAGAGCCCGCCGTGACTACTGGGAGAACCTGAAGCCAGCCTCCGGTCGTCCTCAGTGCCCCTCCCTGGCCACCCCCGACGGCTGGGGTGTCACCAAGGGCCACGCTGACCTCATGCAGCAGAGAGAGGCCACTTCTAAGGACCAACTCAAACAGCTGTTCGACAGGTCAAAGAGCCACTGAGTCAGCCTTTCTCCCTCAGACCTGGCAGCAGACATGAGTCGAACAGCTGTGCCGCGGGGCTCCTGACGCACGGCGGTGCACGCTATCTGCATACGGTGCTGCAGCTAACAAACATAATGTCACGAGGAGAACCCTCGCTTGACACCGGCGCCGTTCTGTGCATCTGCTGATTGTAAAACTGAGGCCGCAGTGCCTCAAGTCAGGAGTGGGCACATGTTAAGATCGGGACCTTTTTGTTTTCCATGACCCTGGACCAGTTTGTTTCACAAAACAAGATCTAATAAAACATGAATTGGTTACTTCACTGGTGAGGTGTACTTGCATTGGATGAGAGGGTGGAGACTGGGTGCTTTCTGCTTTACTGGTTTCATGGCACACAAACACACATTACTGCTGCAAATATACTGCAATGTAGACTCACACATGTTGAGCAAAGCATCAATGCAATGAGAGCTAACATTATACATTTAGGCCTGTTTCAGTGGAGCTGCGTGGTCGTGGTGGTTTTCATTACCTGCAGCTTACTCTTGTGATGGAAAAAGTAAAAGACAGTAAAACGTCTGAACAATCAAAGGCCTGTTGTTCACCAAAGCCCATAAACCATGTAATACAGCCTGCACAGTATAATCTCAGAACGTCCCATGAAGGTTTGGAAATCCCCCTCGTCCCACAGTGTGCTTCAAAGTGGACGTGGGCTTTATTATTTATGAATTCAGAATTACACAAAGATCGTCGTAAAACGTTACAAGGCTTTAGAGGACGGTGCAATGAAGGAGTTCAATAACGGCGTCGCTCTCATGAGGCCCATTTGCTTAACCACATTTATAAAGAGCGCTTCTGGAAAAGATGTTGGGACTGGGCTCATTTCTAATAATGTAAACGTTCAATTACATTATTTCCTGTTCAAAGGTTTAGGACATACACATACAGGGGCACTCTGAGGATTTGTTTCCTCAGTCAGTGAACTCAGACTATCAGAGGCAGGTCTGTGTCGTAAACTATTTGCATTTACTTATCAAGGAAAAGATGCTCTTAAGTTACATTATTTGAATAGTAGGATAGATTATATTGAACAGCTGAAGTCAGAACATCAGTCCTACGTTGATCTGATCTTGAGTTTTGACTTCTCCTATAAATTAATGCAGTTCCAACCACTTTGGGATTTTCAACAAACCTTTTGATCGGCTTCACAAACTCTACTGGCAACGGATACATAAGATTTGACTGTTCACCTTCAAAACCCTCCACATCCTCGCTCTCCTGTCAGACCACTTTAAGATCTTCCCCAGCTGTTCTGTTCTGTTCTGTTCTATCAGTCCCGAGTGTTGGACTCAACACCATCTGCCTTCAGTTGATCTGCACCATGACTTTGGAACCCAACACCGCTACAAATCTGTCAGCTGGATTTCAAATCACAACTCAAAACACATTTGTTTAAGACTGCATCTGTGCAAAGCCAATATGTGGAATAGATTTAAGAGAGTATCGAGGCCTCACCTGGCGCAGCGTCACGTCGCCTCTCATATAAAAGAATCTGAACGAGTCTTATTATGGCATGAATGGGTTTGAGTCCAGTGTTGCTCATCTTCACTCAGAAGGTGTCACTGTTGAGTTAATGTTCTAACAGACAGCTGCACTTTTAGTTTGTCTGTAGGTTTGGAGCTTTATATTTTTCTTTTTCTCTTCTTTTTTGTACACATGTTACTGTAAAACAAACAAAAACACTAAAAAGTGGTTTGTAAAGCTCACCAAGCCACTTTCTGCAGCTTTTTGTGTGCTTTGAAATCTGAGGCTATGTTTGGATGACAATAACTCAGGAACTATTGAAGATAAAAGGCTGATTTTTTTACCAAAACTGCAATATTGGCCATTAGATCAATAGTTTCTGATTGTGGGTGAGTTGAAAAAAAAAAAAAAAGCTATCATGAAAAGTCACATCTTTGATCAGACACTAACAAAAACAATCATAATGCAGAAGTCAACTCATGATATTCTCTGAACCGTATGTAGCTGCGTGTCACAATAATACAAAACAAAACATGGAGAGCACTTTTTAATATCAAATATTTTATCACAAAAATATTGTTTTCATAACTGAATGAGGACTGATGAGCCTAATTAAAGCAAAGCATTTTGGGCATACTGAACCCATGTTGTTATCATTTTTTAAATCCATAACTCACCCATAATCACAGATTGTTTGATCTACTTGTCCAATATTGCAGATTCTTAATCACTGACATGATGAGCAATAACACTGACAAAGTAAAAGGTATTATCATTAACAGTGTCCGAGAAATGTACTATTTCAAAGACATTTTCAAATTTCAATGCAGCAAAAGCTGCTAAAAGTGGGTTGAAAGCCTTTAATTTTTACATTTAATATATCAAAGTATGTAATATATCAAGCCAAAATTTAACAAACGTCTTTATAAATATCTAAATTTTATGCTATACAATTTTCAGACAAATGAAAGATGGTTGTGCAGATATTGTTCTAAAGATTTTATGACTTAAGATAGAACACTTTTGTAATCCACTATCCACAAATTTTCGTCTTCTTCTTCCTATTATTACCATTATTATTATGATTGTATCATTAGTATTATTATTGTTGTTATATTGTTATTAGTAGTGTTAGCATTACTAAATAAGCTAGCTGTGTGTAAAGCGCACTATGAGTTTTCTGCTGGTGACACATCTTCACGTATAGAAGATCTCTGCTACTTTCCTCGCTTATGATTGGACGAGCTGTGACCACGTGACGCCGTTATCCGTTTTTTTTTTCTAGGCGGAGTGAAATTAAAGATAGGCATGATATCTGCCTTTGCCTAGCATACTGGCCTTGTATGGCTGTTTTCTGTCAGCACACAGATAATATTCTTGCCCTTTAAATGCTACTTAAGGAGTAAAAAGCCTGCGGCGGCTTGTCAGATCTCGTCTGCTTTTACTTCATAGTGGATTTACAGTCTTTTTAGTGTCCTGTTGTCCTTTAATGTGAGAGGAAGCTAACTGAAGGTTGTAGTATGGCCTGAAAATTTGACCTAGCAGGACAACACGTCTGTGGGCTGCTTGCTATTAACGCCAGAGAGGGAAAGACACAGCTGGAGGTAAGGTAGAGCTAATTAAAGGCATTGGATGTGAGTAAAATGGTTATTTTATAGTTTCTATTTAAAGTACACGCATTGCTATTATAAAAAGTGGTACTAAATTGGGCTAAATATAAATAGCTATAATTTATAGTTATATATTCAGTTCTTTTCTGTCGCCTGCACCTGCACCGTTATCATATACCGCATCCCTTGGACCCCTCTGTGTTTATGGTATAGACCGCACTGTTGTACTTTGCTATGACAGCGGCGCCATCTTGTGGCTTGTTTCCGCAGATACAAGCGGCTTTTTATACCGGAAGAGAATCCTGAGGTCGTCATGGGGAGCAAAGTCAGCTCCAAAATGGCAGCTCCCACCGCCCGAGTTATTCAGGTAACGTCGCTCCGCAAATCTTAATTACTCCAGACGTGTGTTTGTTGTGCTCGAATAAAGGTTGTGAAGTAAAATGTTGGCCTTGATGTAGTTTTAAACGATTCCAGTGAGGCTTGTTTGGGTGACTAACAACCGCCGTACCCTTGTTAATGTCCTTGTTAAACCGTAAAACGCACAGATCTGTATTGAACGAGCTGACAGCAGCTTTTCTACTCACGAAATTAACATTAACCTTTAAATACTCACTAAATTAACATTAACCTTAAAATACTTTAGAGCTGTTTGGCTTTCTATCCTGTCATGGATGATATGTGAAGTCAGCTCAGGTCAGGACGTTAATAACTTCGACTTAAGCCGAAAATGAACTTAAAAATAGCTGTAGGAAGAAAATGCCTCGCTGACAGTTGCTCATTCAGTCACTATTTAACTATTTAGTCATATTTTTTGGTGTATTTTATCTGAAAGCCTTGTGTCTACCTCAGTTGGCCTGTAAACCTGTAAACAACTATGGCTGCGGTGAATATTTTCATAATCAATTGAGCCTTTGATTGGTTTTCTATCAGCTGATCATGTCTATAGTGGCTTAAAATTGGTTGTTTTGTTCAGACAAATATCCACAAACAAGAGATATTGTATTTACAATGACTCAAGTTAGTTTTAATGTAGGAAATACTCACATTTAGGAATAAGGAACCAGTGATTTGATGACATTTTTACCAAATGGATGACAAACTGATCAACTAATTGTTTTAATAAGGATCAGAATTACTGTTTTTTAAGCTGCTGTTACAATGTGAAGCATCAAATTATCATAATTATCAATATGAAGTAGTTTTACCAACTTTACATCTTAACCTTAAGTCGTCTCTATTCTGTCTTTCTGGCAGCTCTACTTGTTTGTCTGCTGTTGAGGCACCACGGTGGCAGTTAGAACAGGACTATCAGGACAGATAGCCTCAATAACACGTCTTTAGCTGAGTAAATGACCCTGGTGTCTGATTTTGTTTCCACAGGCTGTACGGCCTCATGCACCTCTGATAAAGTTCCCCAGCAGACAAGGCATCCCGAGGCCCAACGGTGAGTCACATAGTCGCCACAACAGCTTGTAGTTTCTTGCCTATTTTGTTTCTAGTGTTTTTTGTGTTTGTGCCTAACTGGTTGGATGTTTTAATTTACATTCAGATGTTTAGGTTAAACCATCTTTTACTTTGTGATGATTTTTGCCTACGTTGCTGTTTTGCAGTCGAAGAGGCGTTGAAAACATTAGGAGTTCTTCCACAACACAACGCTCCTGGTCCCTCTCCAGCTGCAGCGTCGGCTCTGATATCAAGACCTCATGTACCTTTGACTCCCATCCCTGGCACACCAGACTCTCTGGCCTCTATTCAGCAACTCCCTGCCAGGTACCGCAGGAGACCGTTGACGGCGGATGAAATGGACTACATCCAGGTGAGGGGCAGAACTGTCCGGACGCATAACTCAAAACAGAGGACACAATGTCCAGCAAACATGATTTCTCTGAAGCAGTTAGAATAAAGCATTTGTCCCTGACCTAGTGTTAGTTTATAGCAGTAGCTGGCTTTAAAACTATAAACTTTAACTGTCTGCTTTGATGTATTCTAGGTATAGATAATGTGATGTTTAGTATCTCTGATTGATAATCTGGGAAGGTTTATAACCGCAGTCCATCCACATCTTAATTCATAACTGATAGCAAAAACTGAAAATGTAGATCTAAAGTAAAGGCAGAATATTTAAAGAGTTTGTTCCCTGTTTGTATATATGACTATTTACAGAATTGGATTCTCCTTTCTTTCTTCCCCACAGCGTGGCGGACCAGAGTGACATGAAGCAACTCAATCACTGCAACCAAAGTCCTTATCTGTTGGAGATCAGTATGTGTCTTTAAGTCTGTCCTCAGCACAAGAGAACCCAATGCCATGAGACATGTAGAATAAAGTATACCATGAATCCTGTTTAAAATGTACATATGTTTATTCTAAGATGTTAATTTTTAAGTTTTGAGTTCATGCTAGGGGACGTCTTCGTTGTAATCCGCACCGCGAAGCCCAAACAGCAGCTTCTTCTTTTATTTACAGTCCTGCATTGCACATAGTCCTGACAGCTTCTTGTTTTTGATAAATCTTAACATTTTACCAGCTCAGCTCACCATTTTTCAGACTTGTTCAAGCTGCAGTATAGGGCTGAACGATTTGGGGAAAGTATTTAATTGCAATTCACCATTTCTGAGAGTCAAGCCTCATTTCAGTACTCGCTACAGATTAAAACGGGAGAATTTATTTACTCAATGGCTCGACAGTTTACAAACCGACTTAGACGTGCTGCTCACCTTCTATCCTAAGTTGCAGCCCTTTTTGCAATTTCGATTTGAAACTGAGCAGCTGTTCAGCCCGACTGCAGCACCACTACACCCAAATCCAAACAGGATTCTCTGGCAGATACACAAACAATTTTCCATTTCTTTCACTGCAGTAAACTGATCTGTTTCTTGGAGCTAAACAGACTGTAGAGATGGAGGATATCAAGTTGCAACCGTACTGCATGAAATGGTGTTGCGTTCATGTGAACCGCTGGATTTAAATGATTAAAAGATTGTGTTTTGACTGTGGTGTTCCTATCGTGCTTGATGTCGACATGCAGACCTAGAACAGGCCATCGGTGTCCTCGACAGACGAACAGAGCTGAGAAATGTTTTCAGGTATTTATTGTCGATACCGTTGCTGGCATGCTCGATATGGCAAACATTAACAACACTGACATTTCACAACAGCGCAGTATGACCAGCCAACCATTAATGTGTTACTAGTTTTCTAGCTACAAGCTTCAGTAAGCCGTTGATTACTCGGATGAATATCGGCACAAGTAGTACAGACGTGACAGAAAGGCCAAAGGTAAATATGTACACTTCACCTGTCTGACTGGCAGATTGTCAGCTTCGTCTCTAATCGCATCTGAGAAAAGCTCACACTGTTCCCAGGTTCTGTTTTCTCCTCCTCTTGCTCCTAAAACGCATGAATTCAGAACAATTCATGGCTTTACAAAAATACCTCTGGATGTTCAAAACCCAATATCAAACACGATCTAGGAACTTGATGAAACGAGAAAGTGCAGTAATATTAATAGAAACACACCAACGAGGAACCGTCAAGTCACAAATGAGCACAACACTAGAAGAAACACTGAGGTATGGGCTACTCTGATTAGTTTGGCGAAGAATATTTGTCCTACACGCGTCTTGGTCACAGCATAAATAGCGCCTCGCTATTTAGGAAAATTTGATAATAGTGGACTTTTTATTGTGATTTTTTTTTTTGCAAATGCCAGATTCAACATTGCACTTGATGTAGTAGAAGCAATCTGTGCTCCGTGTCGGAGGCGAAAAGGACGCGTCAATTGCTCTGTTCTTCCAGTTCTTCAAAAGCGGGTAAGAAATCGGCGATGGTGTCCACCACGTAGTCGGGCACCAAGCTGTGGTTGGTGGTCAGGTCACTATTCCTGTACTCCTGGGCCTCCTCGATCTGAGAAACGCCGGTGAGGGTGAGCATGGTGTCGAGGCCGCAGTTGGAGCCGAACAGCATGTCGACCTCCAGGCGGTCCCCGACCATCAGGCACTGGGCCGGATCCAGCCCCGTGAACTGACTGGAGATGCACTCGAACATGAAGCGGCTGGGTTTGCCGATCACGGTGGCCTTGCGACCCGAAGCCACCTCCAGGGCTGCGGTGAGGGACCCGGAACCTGCCATCAGGTAAAGATAAGGATGGATTACAGTGAATGGGATGAGGCTCCGTCACCTCCAACCACTCCGCTGTTCTCCATACGGGTTTGGCTGCAAGTGAGCTACTTCAGTCACACATATAAGACCGACTGCTCAGTCAGTGACAGAGCTACGGTGAATGTACTGAGATTTAATCTGCAGTGTTGGCTCAGCACTGTGAGACTTCATGTGCTGTCCTGCTACTAATCACATACAGCACAACTACATTACAGATATCTTATTGTTTTCCAGTGAGCCACTAGTTTCAGTTGATTCCAGTGCAACTTAACCAGGTTCCTAATACTTAATTTTGGGCAAAACTGGCAACTTGAGGAGTCTAATTCACTTTGTGCCAACTGATTACGTCAATCAGTGCAGCGTTTATTTGTGTGGCAATAAACTTTTGTGTGTGCAAGTCCACTGCAAACCTCACACAGTAAAACTACAGATTTCTAAATGCAGAATTATTTAGATCCATTCTAGTGCAATTTGAAAACCAGCTTGCAGGTTCTTCAAACTCCAGTTAAATGACTTAACGGACAAAACACTTGTAAGGCAATACACACTCAGGCTATTCAAGCAGATCTTGCATTATTCATCATTACCTAATTTTTTTAGTAGAAATGAGGAGACTGAGAGCAGCAGTACATGCACAAAAAGGCAACAAGCTGACTTGAAGCACAGCTGTGATTAAATGGCGAGCACCTTAAATTCTTTGCCCATCAGGATAATCCACTTTTATTTAATCCTGGAAACATGCAAAACAGTGATAATACCTTAAATGGATCAGTTCATGTTGCACTTACATGGTGCACAAAGTGAATTTGTATTTCATTAAATTAGGATGTATGTGTGTAGATCAGAGATCTCCAACTCTGGTCCTCGTGAGCTACTGTCCTGCAGGTTTTACTGCAACACACTTGACTCAGATTAATGGAACAGCTTGTTGTCAGGTTCTACACAAGTCTGTTAATGATCCATTAATCTGAGTCAAGTGTGTCGCAGAAACATCTAAAACCTGCAGGACAGTAGCTCACGAGCTGGAGATCCCTGGTGCAGATGTATGTACTGTATACTGTGATCAGGCCTCTTAAGGCTTCTGGGGGGCATAAACAATGCATATACAGTGAGAAAAATGGAAATGAATAGAGTCCCTATGCAGCCATGGATGACCCCTCATGCATATCTTTTGTATTTTTAACAAAGTAAATTTGCAACGCAGCAGAAACGCAGCTCATTCACTCAAATGCTAAAACTCCTTTGTTAGTTTAGAGTATGTTGTTTATGCTGGGGGGCAGCATGGTGGTCTATCCACAGCTAGAAAGTCCTGGGTTTGAATCTCTGCTGGGGCCTTCCTGTGTGGAGTTTGCATGTTCTCCCTGTATCTGTTTTCTTTGGTTGCACCTGCTTCACTCCTAAAGACAAGCTTGAGTTCATTGGTGGTTGATGTCAGTGTGTTTTAGCCCTGTGATGGAGTGGCGACCTGTCCAAGATGTTTCCTGCCTTTTGCCCTAAGCCAGCTGGGATATGCTCCGGCCTCCCTGTGACCTTCTAAGATAAGGCGATGTATAGAAAATGGATGCATAGGTGCTCATGCTGGACATGAGGAGAAGCAGGAGCCTCTGCAGACTTTGCAAACCTCTTTACACACACATATAAATATAATATAAAATACTATAGTGCAATGCAAATATGGTGAAGGAAACATGATGCATTTTCTGCAAGTTTTCACAGATTTAAGTTGATTTACTAGTTTATAATCCAATGCATTCTGTAGCTTAAGAATGCAGTTGTAATAAAAAATGTGAAAGAAATACCTCAAACTAAGGCTCTAGTTTTTAGGGCCCCCTGAAGTCTCCTGGGACTCTATCTAGGAGGCTCTTTCACTCATCTGTCCCATGTGGGCAGAAATACAAATATCCAAAGCTACAGGGGAGATGAAACCTCCGTTTATTAACCTGTGCATCAGCAGCATCATACCTGGCAGTATCCTTCCACCTGACAGCGGGTGCCAGGGGTCGTTGTCGGTGGCCAGGAACAGACAGTCCGGGTCCCGCAGGTAGCACGAAGCTTTGGCCAGTTTGAGAAAAGTCAGTTTGTCGTCATGTCCCACCAGCACCGCCTTCACGTCCGGAGCCAGGGCGCAGTTGTAGATGGTGGCGTCCGGGTCGTCCGCCTCCTCCACGCAGGGGATGCCCGCCTCCAGCAGCTCCCTGCGCAGCCCGTCGCAGCCGATGACGAACACCTGGCCGCGGACCTTGACCACGTCGCGCAGGTAGAGAGCCGAGCAGTAGGACGAGCTGAAGATCTGCTCCAGCATCACGTCGGTGAAGCCCAGCCGGTAGAACTTGTGCACATAATTCTCCCGCGGCCTGGTGCAGTTGTTGGTGACGAACACCACGTTCTTGCCCTGCCGGATCAGCGCGCTCACCACCTTCGCCGCGCCCGTGATCGCCTTCTCTCCGTGCCATATGACCCCGTCGCAGTCGAAGAGGAAGAAGTCCTTCGCCTCGAGCAGACTCCGGATCTGCGGACCTCGAATTTTCTGGCAGCCTTTGAACCCAAAGGCGCCCGCCATCCCGGCTTTTTCCTCGGTTTCGTCCGTGTTTCACCTGCTAGTGGCTCCCCATGTCAGAGGCTGGGGCATAATGTGGTCGAAGGCGGCGGCGAGAAGCGGTTTGAAAACAAATCAATGTCAGGAAATCACATTGCAGAGTCCTTGCTGCGGTTACATACACGGACGGTGGGCTACATAAACATTAACGTCTGGACACGCCCCCCTTCGTCAGGCTCCGCCAATCGGACCGCAGCGTCTCAGCCAATCAGCGCCCAGCGTGTCATAAGCGAACAGCCCCCCTTAAAATTAAATGGCGCCCTCTTGGCTGCTGACGGACAGTTTCAAGTATGACATGTTATTTAAAATAAAATGATGCACATAACCTCTGAGTAACCGTGAGAATACAAATGAATAACTATGGAGGAAATAAAATGAGCACACTGTTACAATTACATCCAAAATTACATGTAAATACTCCACTACAAGTCTGAGAAGACTCTCAGTCATCCAGGTCAGGGTTGTTCTCATAGATTAATCGTAGCAACTGGACTTGCTTGAGTTCCTTGTAGACGTTCCACCTCTCATCCAAGAGGCTTCATCAGTTCTGACTGACTAGCTGGGAGCTCCAGATACTGATATCCTTCAGGAGTCAGACCTGATGAAGCCTCTTGGATGAGAGGTGGAACGTCTTCAAGGAACTCAAGCAGTTGCTACGATTAAACTACAAAAACTCCATTACACGGAGTGGGATTTAAAGTTCTAGACTGACTAGCAGCTGCAGGCAACCTGGCATAGTGGAGGTTGTGATAGATGTGGTAAAGCCAGATGACTCTACGATCAGGAAGCAAGGACGAAGAAGTACAAGAGACTGAAGGGACAACTGGAAGAGACGTGGAAGGTGAAGGCCGAGGAGGTCCTAGTGGTAATAAGAGCTTTAAGGGGCTCCAGCAGCAACAACTGAGGGCTAAAACAGCAACAATACTGTACAGAACCTTTTAAAACAGGTTTCTAGAGGCTATTTCAAAAAGTTCAAATGCACCCATCCACACAGCACAGGTGGCAGCAGAAGCCAAATGTTCCTTAAACTGTTGCCTCTTGAACCTTACGGACCCAACCTGCACCATCTGACTTCTATGATATCTTAATGGTGGAATATGTTGACACATCACCAAACAGGTGATGCTCCACGTATCAGTGTAAGAATTTGCATATTA